>NC_056744.1:601528515-601731015 GCF_019279795.1 Protopterus annectens
TATATACATTTATGTTTTCTTCGACTGTACATCTTCTGCGTTTGTTGTATGGTATATGTTATTTTGCTTATGCTATCTCTACTTGTTAATTTATGTTTTTCTTTAACTTTGCTAGTATGTATACTGTTATATTTTTTTCATCTGTTCTAGTTTGTAACATACTCTTGAAGCTTTTCTCCCTGGGCCTCCACTGAAAATGGTCTTGCTTGGGCCAGTGGACTTTCCCAGTAATCAAATGCCAATAAATAAATAAATAAATAAATAGATAAATAAATACATTTTAACTAAGCACAGCAACAGAAGTACCTTTTTTACATATAGCAATAGTGCATGTCTATGCTTGAGATTAATTGTCATTTTTTATCTTTAGTACGAGATGTTTACTGAATTTGCTGATTACTTGTTTATTTGCTTGGATCACAATGATTAATTAATTTAGGTTTAGCATTTTAATATCTTCCTCTAAAACTCACTGCAGTATCTCTAATACTTCATGTTTCTCCTGCCATGTGTAACAGGACTTTCTATACCATAACATCCACAGCAATATCCATTGCAGTGAAGTGGTTGTTAACTCTAGTACACCATTTGTTTCAAAATGGATCCTATGAATATTGAGTTGTATCTCTGTGAGTTATATTCATTCTAATTATCTTTAGGGGCATTCTTCTTTAAGTGTTGTTATCTTCTAACTCTAACAAGGAAATGTCCAACGAAACACGAACAGCAGGCAAAAGGATTTATTTCAAATAGATGTAAAGCGCTTTTCGTTGCTCCCAATGTGAGCAACTTCTTCAGACAATTACACACCCGACTAATTAACAATTTATACTCCCATCACTAAAAACCCACGTGTTTAATACATCAATAGTGGGTTAAAGCGGTGGAGTTACATAAACGGTAGATAGATAAAACAATTCAGAATGTCTTTTAAAACTGTTTTAAAAAAGTTTAAAAATATGCTTTAAGAGTATACTGTCAGAAATAATATCTTCTAATCAGCATATATTTTTCTACAAGGAAGAAACGATAAAAAACTGAATTAACTCGCAAAAGCCTACTAACTACATATGTTATTGTATGTGTGTATATTAATATATATACAACTATAAAGCCAAACAATTGTCAGTAAAAACAGGTCAGCTCCTACAATAATATTCAAGAGTGTTATCTCTCAAACAGAGGTTCCCACCATAGGGTTCTGCTCCTACTTTTTACAGTTCTAAAAGTCAACCTGTAATGTTAGTAACTGTAATTCCTATAAAGTAGTAAAATAGCCACCAAGATGTTTCAGTTCCACTAAGCACTATCTACTAAGCATCTTCTAACTCTGTTGTGAATTTTTACATCCTTATGCTGCCAGTAGCTAGCTATACATATGATAATTGTGTGCCTCACTTTTCTGATGTGGTTTTGTGCTTCGTGTTTATGCCTGTTTAACATTTCTTTTTAAGCAATAACATTAATAATTTTCTAAAACTGTAATGCTTTTGAAACCTTGACTTTTGTGATGAAGTTTTCTTAGGTCTGCAAAGTTTGTTTTTGTCAGTACCTTGTGTACATAGCAAGTTATAACTAACTGAAAATAATAAAAGTGTGCATACTTGGACTTGCTTCAAACTGCAGAAACTTGATTAAAGATTTTTTTTTCTATTCATGAAAAGATTGCATGCTGTTCTGTGTGCCCTTAAATGTGCTTTGACTAGTACTGCTTGAGGACAGGACATACACATACAATATATATGAATAATTTAATATTGTGCACTTTTAGCAGCACATAATGTTAAAGAAATGATTACTAACACTGCCATCTAGATACTAAAATATGAAAAAAAATCTAAGACTATATACTTGACATTATTTTAGCATTTATTTTTTAGAATTAGACAAAAACATTTATAACCAGGATCACACCAATCAAAAGGCTTAATAAATGATCCTATTAATATTCAATTATTAGTAGCATGTTATATAACTATTCCTGACAGATGCACGATTGAAAGAGGGTACCATAGCATAAACTATCCACTCAGTAGAGCTTAGCATATGGATGCAGCCAGGACAAACAATAGTCATTCCTTCACCTCTGAAGCAATTATCAATGCATCAGAACTTTGAAAAGTGAAATCAGAGTTTTTTGTAACTTCTTTTACATGAGGATTAGTATAGAACTCTTCATTTGTTATATTTCTGACTAAGCAGCTGTGATGAACTGATCTGAAAACTAATGCATAACTACACTCTAAGCTATCACACCTTTTTTGTATTGTTCTTTGGCATACTGCCCATGCTCTGTGGAAGAAAATATATACCTTTTCTGCCATTCAAAGAAAGATAATATATTCAGTGCTTGCTCACTAAAATGCAAATATACAGAGTATGTATTTCTTATACAGGATTTAACTTGTGCATTGTGGAAATTCAACCATAATAATTAAATATTTACCCACAAGTTACACTGTTATTATTTACTTTTAACAATGTCACTTAGTAAACTAGTAAACAGTCGTATTTTGCTGCTAAATTTTGTAGGTTCACAGCTCTTACTTACTAAGCTCATGACCAATGCAGATCATCAAGAAACTCAGCTGCATCACCGGATAGCGGTGGTAGACTAACAGTATCCACCATTTAGTAAACTTTCTCCACATATCCCTGGTGAAAATTTTCAATCACCTTAGGGATATGTGGAGAAAGTCTACTTAATGGGACAATGCTTCCTTCCAATATTGGATGACAGTTTCTTGATGTTCTTCTTTGACCATGAATTTAGTAAGAACCTATGAATCTATGAACTTATAAATCTAGGGCAGCAAAATATAGCTGTTTATAATTATAGCTTATTGAATAATATGCAGTCAAATTAGTACAAATACAAATGCCAGAAGTATATTACACTTCACTTTCTATTAACTAAGGTTGCCTCCTTTATGTCCGGGCATTTTATTACAGATAATTCATACCCCTTTGTAATGTAACCAGACCTACTGCCTCGGCTAACCTCACTGCTTCTAATAAGGCACACCCAGAAACAATAATTTCAAATAACATATGCAGTAACTGCATGCAGCAAGTGTGCAATGAAGCAAAAACAGCATGTGGAAAGGAATAAATCCTAACCATAACATTTTGAAAAATGATTCACTGCACAGAAATCATGTTACAGACAGTAGAAAGGATTAGCAAAACAGAAAACAGAGAAAAAAATTACACCAATGTGAAATCAAAGCTGTGTGGCTTGGGTTCATGAAAGCCTACACTTTATACTAAGCATGTGTGCAATGAGCATGCTGCTTGCTATTTATTAAAAAGTCCTACACATTATGTCTAGCTACAAAACAAGGGTAAGAGTCAGAATATGTTAATGAAGGAATAAGCAGGTGAATCACATTCTAATGAAGAATGTCATCATGGTGGAGCAATTCAGGAATGTATAAAACTCTTGTGTACACACCTCGCTCCCTTTAGCTCTTAATTCAAATACTTTGGAATACAGACAAGAGGCACCTGAAAATGTGGGCATTGCTGCTGCTATCACAATCTGTATGCGCAACAGCCATTAATACAATGTGCTGCTGGTGTTGCTGCTCCCAGACCAAGGTAAGTGATGAACCTGTAAACAAGAGATAAAAATGATTAGCCTCATATGCAAGCATTGGACATCACTTAGATAAAAATGTCAGACATAATGCATGAGTGATATATGCAATATAAATAGTAATATATTACAATGAATATAACAATGAATCCAATAATTATAACAGCAAATAAATATTATATATATGTATGAATGTCATACTTGGAGCATCAGCAGTAGACACAGCTTGGTTGTCCTTCACCTCTGCATGCACATCCAGCACAACACTGCAAAAACTCTATCAGCTAATAGACTGGCTAGGAAAAAAATATGCATTTATGCAGACATCCATTAAAAACATGTACATGTAAGACATTACTGGAAATGCCCACCCACCTGTAAATAACAGGTGTTAATAAGGACAAAGAAATGTATTAGTCTGGAATATATAACAGCATTACCAATGAATGAACTTTATGAAATGACAACTGTAAAAGACATTTGCTTTCTATATTCAAATGTCTGTTAACAATGCTAAGGACATACTGGCAGAACAAAACTTTTGTATGCAATACAAGTCAGTGATCCTTTCATAATAACAACTATTAAACCCTCCTTAGACAAAGACATTTGCAAATTGTAGACAGCACTCAGTTAAAAATGAAAATCAAAGACCCCATGTGAAACAACCATTACCCCCATTGTACATCCAACTTAGAACTACACCCTACACCACCAAGCAGAAACGTATATGCTAGAACCTCTTTTAATGGAATAATACTTCTTCATGTCAGAGATATACAACAGGCTTACCAATGCTGTTATTTGCTGAAATGTAACTTTGACATTGCATTGTTGACATCCTCAGAGAAATGCTGGTGTAAATGTGATTAGATTAAATAAAATCATTCCAATACATCTTCTTTACCAACACAAATGTACAAAGTATAGACATCACTCAGTTTTCTCTGAATAAGTAATCACATCATAAGTGTCTAACTGCTGCTTGTAAAGAACCATTTGGCAGGATTTGTAGTAAATTTCACCAAAATTAATGCAAACCATAGCAGTTAAACAGCAGTATCTAAAGTTGATGAATCCCTATTATGATACACGTTCCTTAGCCCCAAGCTGTGCTTATATATGTTCATAGGCTCATGGGCAAGTACTCTGCTAGATGCCTTTGTGAGCCATTTTAAGCTTAGTCAATTGTATCTTTAGAAGTGAGAATCAAACACTGTACCTTGTGTCTGTAAGGTAAACACCTTAACCATTATATCAACCTCTCCCCAGTTTAGCCCCTCTGCCCTTGGTGAATATGTAGATCAGATGTCAGCTCATTATCATTCATGAATCAGTCAATTTGCTTGAACTGCTGAGCAGGTAAATATGGTTTGAAGACCTACACAAGTGAGTACTGAGAACTGAGGCTTGCTAAGGGCTTGCATGTTTGAATCTTTAGCAGTAGTGCATAAATAATTGTGTTTAATGCTTCTGCCACTTTGTGTGTCAATCAGAATATGCTAATAAAAGCAATTTGAAATTACACTAACTTACTTAGGAGATAAGTTTAGAAGTACATGCTTAAGAAGTAAATGTGCCTCTGAATATAATGTGAATAAGTTATATGAAATACATACAACTGAAACATACAAACAATACATTTCTAAATAAATTCAAACCATAATGCTATCACTTTATAAATGTATCAAAAAAACAGTAGTACTCACAAAAGAAGGGAAGAATACACTTTTATATAGCATATGTTTGTTGTTACTATAACATTATTTCTTAAACTAACTGTTGCAAAAATCACATTCATGTAGACATCAGCTGTGAAATGGCAAAGGACAGTTTTAAAAAAATAGGCATATTGTCCCATAAATGTGTTAAAATGTCAAAGCTTGAGTATTATATACTCCACTTTCTCTGCCTCATAAATACCTATCTGTATGTGGCATGTATTTTTAATCTTCTCAATGTTTCATGATAAGGCCATGTTTTTTTTTTCAAGGTTCAGATCTAAAGAGGGTGATTGATGTCTGTATGAAATTAGGGATCCTTAATGCTCAGATGTTCATGGTATAATACCACTGAGTTGAAAAATCATTACACAGAGACATTTTTCCTAAGTGCTTTTGTCCCTCAAGTAACTGAGACTTATCAGAGTAAAACACACTTCCTGAAGAACATTGCATTCAAAATAAGAACCAACAAATCACAATTGTGTGCAAAAAAGTGCTTAGTAATATTTTATAATAAAAGTTTTTTCAAGGTACTTTTACTGTTCCTGCTTCACTTTTTTGTTTTTATTTATCTCTTCTTCTTGATGTTACTGGTTAACTTCCCAAAGCGAAAACTCCAAAAATTAATTTGGAGTACCATCAGTAGCGCACATGTAACTAGCACAGGTGCAGTTCCATCAGCAGTCTGGATAGTACTCAGTGAAGAAAATACAGCTCTCAATTACCTTTCTTTGTGGCTGAATGAGTTAATGTAGTAAGTATGGAGTAACAGCAGAACTAATGCTGGTTTCAAATCCAAATTATTGATAATTTTATTGAGAGGGTCAGGATAAGAATCATTGCAGACTTTTCATTATGAATTGAACTTGAAGTACAGCAGTTAAGTTGCAAAATGAAATTTTCAACCCATCTCTGTGTAATGAATGCTAAATAATTTAACTATACTCTGGGTAAATTGTGTGAAGCATGACGGTGATCATAGTTAAAGTACATTTGCAGCATATGTATAATTTTAACAGTACTTAATAGTGATTAGCAAAAAGACCCTTCTTATGTAACTTTCTCTGTGGCATAATGTGTTAATTTAAGTAGCAGCAACAATAATGCAGGGTTTGATTGTAGCTGTTGATATTTTGAACGTGCTAATCACAGAGACTCAATTATTTTGTTGTTGGAACTTGAACTATTGTTAGTAGTAATAACACATTTTTATATGCATGATGAAACAAATATGACAGTATGAGAAATAAAATCAGTAACATAATGAATGAGGAATGAATGCGGAAATATGGATAATTAATCCAGAATATTAGAAATATCTCCAAAATAGTAATTGTGCAGTAATCTATTTAATGTAAAAAGATGTAATTCTTATTTGTATATGCTGTATTCAAAATAGGCTTATGTAACCTCCTGTGTGTCCCCTTCCTTAAGAAGTGTATTTAAATGAAGGTATGAGGATGTGAAACAGAAATGCAAGTTATCATGTGCCAAACATTGTTAAAACATTGAATGTGTTAGGTTAGCGTCATAGATGCTAGATTAAGTACTAGCTATATCCTTTGCTTAGATTTCCCTTGTATTTTAAGCTTCTGCATTTGAGCAACACTTGGTACCTCATGTCATTAACTTTCTGTATCTCATGTCTGAAAGCAAAAACTCAAAAATTTAATTTGAACTGCCATGAGTGGAGCAAATGAACCTGGTGTCTTTGTGCTTCAGTCAGCAATTTGGATAGTAATGATTGAAGAAAATGCACTTGTCAACTACTTGTATATGTGACTCAATGTGTTAATGCAGTAAGTTTGGAGAAACAACAGAAGAAATGCAGGGTTTGAGTACAAATTACAGATGTTTTTACTTGGGGAGGGGGTCAGAATAAGACTAGTCAGAAACTTTTTATTATGAACTGAACATGAAGTACAGCTGTGAAGCTGCAACATGAAATTTGTAACTCAGCTTTGTATAATGATTGCTAAATAATTTGACTGTGCTCTGTGTGAATTATGTTAAGCATAACAGTGATTATAGTTAATTTAAACTGCACTTACATATGTATAATCTTCAAAATAGTTCTGGAAAAAGGATTTCAAACAAATACTATCATTAGGTGCGTGGGACAGTATGTCTTGTAAAGTATGTATAGTACCTACCCAAACATGTTATAGTCAACTCATACAAAACAATCCATATTAAACTGATTTAGGGAAATATGTATTGGCTTTAACGTATAACTCCAGTAACATAGTAAGTGAAAGTTAAGCACATAGAGGCTTGTAATAATTATATGTCAATGTATGTTAAAATTGTTACACCTCAAATTACAAACTCAAAGGTTTAGTTCTCCCATGGCATTAACAGTTAATTAACTACATTAGCAGTTTAGTCTTCTTTTTAGTCATGGATTCAGTTCCTAGGTGTGATTATTCAATGTTTGTAGTTTGTATGCCTACTTAACCCATTATCTCCCAATTTATATCATATTTTCTCTTGATAACACTGATTATAACCAATGTCATAGATATTATTTTTGACAATATATACTTTGAAATGTAATTCAGATATCATCATCAAATGCATTTGAGGATTTCACACTAAAACATGCAAAAATATAGTGAGTGTGACACATATGGCCAAGTCTCACTGCTATATTTCACACCTACAGTGTATTTTGAAGGAATCGTAACCAGTTTCTCTGCCAGGCCAACTTCACACATGCATTTGGCAAGTTTTTTCATGGTTGCACATAGGCTGGTACACACAAGCTCTGAATTGGGAACCAGTTCACTGCCATACTTCTAGGTATCTTTCAGTAGACATGGCAGGTGAAGTTGAGGGTGGTGCTCCATTTAGAGACAAAAGATGGTGTCAAGAGGAGTACAGAATATTTGTGGAAGTCTTTGTAAAGCGTTACAGCTGTATGCTTCTGCAGGAGGACCAGACCAGGTCTCAGTACAAGGCTGAGGCTTGTAATGTCTTGGCTAAGGCTGTCACCAGTACAACTGGCATTCCACTTATTGCTGAACAAAGTCATCACCATTATAGTGATATAAAGAGGTGCAAGCAGGACCTACTGAGCCAATGGGCAGTAGAATTTAGAACTGAGAACAACTCTAAGTTGTGTAGGTATACTGACCTATCACCAGCCAATGCAATGCCATGGATTGGCCAGGCAATAAACTTGCTAATTATGCTTCTTATTTTTCTGTTTTGTGTTCTGTTCAGCTAATGAAGAATTATCTAGAAACTCAGATGTGCATCAGGAGTATTTGGCTCACTTTAGAATGGCACAGAGTAAGTATGTCTCAGGTATGAACGCAAACAAATAATAATATATTTGAAACTTAGTAAATGTTACCAAATTACTGCGGTGGTGGTGCTGCGGTAGCGTTGTCGCCTCACAGTTAGACGTTGCCTGTTCGATTCTCAGTTAGAGCGTCTTCTGTGTGGCGACCTGCGTGAATGGGCATTCCTTCATTGAAGGTTGTGCATTAGGCCCGGCAGGCCAGCACGTCAAAATCTACTGCCAATCATTAGCAGACCGGAGTTCTGCTGTGGTGACCCCTAACCGGGAAAAGCCGAAAGAAAGAAAGAAGAGGAAGTCTATATGAGCTTGAGACATGCAGCTAAATAGGCATATCTTAACTATGTATCAGGCATACATGCCTACCCCAATAGCTCTTGTTCATTGTATTAGTCAATGTGTAAATCAGCTTAGCTGTATGGGGGTTCAATTCCAAGCAGCATCAATTAGCTTCTAGTACAGAATAGTTTATAAAATCCATTTCGGCAATATTAAATAGCATTCACATTTTCATTTTTGTAAATGGATGTTTTTATCTGAAATGCATACTTCAGATATGTCACAGTCACCTGTTTGCCTAATATGTGTAGTAGCACTGAGACTAATATATTTTATGACACATTTACAACTTTACATCTTATCTTGATGTGGGAAAATTTACCATATCTATGTGTCAGGTTGTTAAAATTTTGAAATATTCAAATGACATAGACTTGATATTATATATGTTTTCTCTGCCCCAACCTATCATTCTTTTTTTGTATTTTTTTCTGTGTGGAAACATTGCTGCTGCTGCTGCAACACAAATGACCATCAGCACACAGAGGTAGACCAACCACTGTGGTTTGGATTGCCAGGCCTCCACAGGTGGCTGTGGCAGCACCGCCACAGGCAGCACAGACACTCAGCACATCTGGGTCGCAACCTGCCAGTGTTACCTTCACAACTCCTGCCCTACCTGCTCCACCTGCTGCAGGTAGCTTTGCCCTGGCCTGGCTGCTGGTGCAATGGTACCCTTTGTGTGGTGGTGATTTGTCAACCATTAGCTGCTGACAGGGCAGATGGAGGATATAATGGAGAGGGGCCTCAGTGCCTGAATTTGCAGAGTAGCGAAAATCCTGCATCGAATTGCAAAGTTGATACTCTTTCTAGCACTGACCCAGGGAACTGTGACAGGAGACAGGGATGACAGTTCTGAGGATGAGAACTAGATTTCACTGTTCTCATGTTGGTTGTGGATGTGCCTCTGATGTTTCCTTCCTAACCTCAGTCATAGTGTCCCCAAATGTTTGTGTCTATCACCAATCCTGTCTGTTTTGATGTCCTGTATGCCTACACCTCCTACCTAACCTTCTCTACATACCTAACTCTCTTATTCCTAACCACCCTCCCTAATAGACCTGTCTCTAGAAAAAAAGGGCACCTGTCCATCAAAAGGAAAGTGTGCCCCAAACAATAGCTCTCCACTTCACCTGTGTGTATGCTTGACACACATGCTTTGGTCCAATTGGCCATACAACATTATATGGTTGTTGCCACCCAACCCTGATTTTTTAAATATCTAAATTCATCAAATTCTTGTCCCAAGTATATATTTATCTTGTGAAGAAGTGGATAACTATGGTGCACTCCCACCACCACCATCCTGCACATTCCTTTATCCCTCCTGTGTTCTACCCTATGTTTTTTATCACTGTCCTATCAACCCCTTTTTCACACATTTAATCATCAAAAAATAGAATCACACACACAGTACACATGGCCAGAGATAGCTGATAAAATACCTTCAATTGTTCGTCCTTAGCATTTGCATGATACCTGACATACCACACCAATGGTGATTGCCAGTAAAGTGGTTTTAAATTTCAGCCACATATTAATGTCAGGCAAATATGCTTAACCCTGCTGTGCTGTTCCTGTACAGACTGATAACACACTATTATGAGACAGTTACTCTTCCATATTTATTAGCCTGCTGGATGTAATGTACATCTTGTAGGATGTAACAGTTGTTATTACTGTGATGAAGCCTGATGCCTACATTCTACCTTGCTTCAACCATTTGTTACTGTCTCTTCAATTATGTGAATCACTGTGAATTACGAGTTCCTCTGTGGTGTGGTCAGATAGTGCTAAGGTCTATAGACTACGTTTTGCATAGTATCAAGGGTTCAAATACAGAAGTATGTCAAATATATATATATTTTGTGTATATTACTATTTTGTGTGTCATTGTTGGCTACATGTTTTATAAACCCAGCTGTATCCTGCTCAGGTCTTAATCATGTTTCTAGCATACCTTTCAACCTGGAAACATCAAAAATCTGGACAAGGCCCATGAAAAATAGGTACAAATCTGTATGATGATTAATGTCTAATTTGCATACATAATTATGTAACCGCACCCACTCCAATGGAATTGTGGGATATCAACTTTCAAGCGCAAACTGAAGAACAGACAACCAAAATGTGGCTCCACTGACCCCCTGCAGCCATTCCAATGTCCCAATACCTGGCGATTACGCACCATTTACCATAAACACTAATGGGTGCATACTGCTTTACTTCTACAATTTATTTGGATTTTATTTTGACATCTGCTAAACAAAGCAATACTGTCTCAATGAAAATAGACTTGGCATTAAAACTTCTCTGCCCTTGAAACTCACATTCATTTAAATAGCATTGAAACCCACACCACACCCAAAGAAAATGCATCTGGCCTGTGGTGGATAAAGATTACCTTTGGGCCATTTTCAAATCATTGGCCCCTTGCACACAAAACAAGAAACATATATGTGTTCTTTCCTTTGATACACCTTCCTGACATTAAGTTATATTCCTTGTATAATACAACACACTTGTATGAGCGCATTTTAAATGTATTGTTTGAACATTTTTCCAGTAGGCTGTACTGTAGGCAATGAAACAAAATGCATGAACCAATAATAACAAAACTGCCCATTTCAGAACATTTCCATCATAAAAGTCTACTTCCACACCCACTCTATAAATAGAATGACAGTAGTGTAAGCCATATGCATCTTGCACAGCTTCTCTCACTTATTTTCAAGTTCAGTTTTTTTGGGGGGGGGCAAAAGGTCAAAAACCAGGGACACATTTTAAACATTGCTTGTATAATTTTGGAAAGTTGCCAGAATAAAATGTTGTTACCACCATGCATGTCACTGGCAAGTCTTGAACCCAGGACCCTATGCACTACAGTCAGAGCAACCTACCACTATGCCAAATCAGCAGTTTCCTAAAAAATAGAAAGACTGAAACTTAATGGCTATCATTTTGTGAATTCAGTTCTCACTTCTCACCATAGCTCTCAACCTCTTAGCACAAAAAACTTGAAAAAACAAAGCCAATAATGGGGGAATACAAATTCAGTTCTCACTTCTCACCATAGCTCTCAACTCTTAGAACAAAAAATCTGGACAAAGCTCACAAGTGGTGGTGGCTAGGGACTTACCAGGGACACATTTTAACCATTGCTTGTATAATTTTGGAAAGTTGCTAGAATAAAATGTTGTGTTACCACCATGCATTCCACTGCAAGTCTTGAACACATGACCCTATGCACTACAGTCAGAGCAACATACCACTATGCCAAATCAGCAATTTCCTAAAGAATAGGAAGACTGAAACTTAATGGCTATCATTTAGTGAATTCAGTTCTCACTTCTCACCGTAGCTCTCAACCTCTTAGCACATAAAACCTGGACAAAGCCAATATGAGGGAATACAAATTCAGTTCTCACTTTTCACTCAGCATAGCTCTCAACTCTTAGCACAAAAAACCTAGGCAAACAAAGCCAGTAATGGGGGAATACAAATTCTGTTCTCACTTCCCACCATAGCTCTTCTCAACTCTTTGCACAACAAATCTGGAAAAAGCTCAGAAATGGTGGTGGCTAGGGACTTTAGGCTCTTTCGGTACAGGGTTTCAGCCTGAAATACTTCTAGCCACCAGGTGTATTACATGGGGGGGCATTCAAACACACACACACACACACACACACACACACACACACACACACACACACACACACACACACACACACACACACACACACACAGTTAATCCAAACCTGTTTGCATTAATTCCAAAATGAGCATCCAAATCAAATGGCTCCCTGTTGCTGTTAAACCAAACAGCTGTAAATGTATTTGTAATCCAAAACGAGCTGGAGTGCTGCTGTTAAAATGGCTGTAATCCAGATTTCCCTCTTGCATTTGCAGCCAGACCAGCCAGAAATGACAATGTGAGCTCCTTGAGCTCAATTCCAACTGTCTGGTAGCCCTGAATTAGCTGACTTCATTGCGCATGTGATGACGCCAGCTCCGATAGCGCGGTATTTGAAAACATTAAAAAATAAATAAAAAAGTCAGAAATGAAGGGGTGCCACTTGGGAATCATGGCACTCCTTCATTTGGACCCCCAAACTTGGTAAAAACCTGCTTACTCCCTATTAGAAAAACTTTATTATACAGAGCATGACAGATTCATTATGATGACAATCATAGGAGTGACACACCAGAAAGATGGCCAGAAATGACCCATAAACAAAAATGTTTTATGTTTGTCTCCCTGTCTTTCTCTTTATCCCCCTTCTGTCTCTTCACTCTTTGCCTTCAGTCTTTGTATGATACCTAGTATTGAGCAGCAACTGTAACTCATGATAAAAGGCAGTTCATGTCTTATGCCAAAAACTGGTGAGTTTTTGCCTTCGGCTGCCGCATTAGTCTGCTGACCCTCACACTACTATGCTTAGCATTAGTGAGCTGTGGAAAGACAGACTGATAGCACTATGAGGAGACAGTTATTACAATATGTTAAACAGGCTGTAGGGTTGAATGTACACCATATGGGATGTTTCAGTCACATTTAATTTTGCTCTGTGACATTGTGGATACATATGTTATTCTAATAGTAGTACCCTGCTTTGCCCCTTATGCGGTTCCTAATAATCCCAAACCTGTTCATACCTTCCCAGCAATAAGTGCAATACATTTGGTCTAATCAAGGATTTATGGGGTAGCAATCTTAAATCTATGGACAGTGACCAGATATGAAGACAGTCTAAGTAAGCACCAGTGATATCAATATAATAAATACTTCATTGACATTATCATGACAAATGTGTACATCATGACAAAGAAAACATTAACATAACCACATCTTTTCTGAAATGGATCATAATCAGAACTGTTTATATGTCTGTACTCAGAACCATTTATATGGCATGTATGGCATGGAGTAACTTAGATCACTATTAATTCCCATTGTATGTTCAAAATCTAAACAAAAATGTATGCATGGTCTTATACATTGCCATCATTTGCACAAATAAGCTTGCAAACTGTACATTTTAGGAAGATGTTTTGACAAAAATAAAGTAATTTCAGTGGTTTGAATTGCTTGTATATGTTGTAATCAACTGTTGTAATCAACTTCTTGGCACTGAAACTGTACTTTATTAACTTTTGACTCTGTACTGTACTTTATTAACATGTGTATTGCATTTACTGTATTTGCTGTACTAAACTATGTGGAGCTTTTCTCCCCGGGCCTCCACTGAAAATGGGATCCATGCCTAGTTGGACTTTCCCAGTAAACAAATGTAAAATATATAAATAATGGGTCTATATTAAAATGTTGAAAGTTCAGAATTTTGAACGCTCACATGAGCGGAAATTCAAGAACTCAAAATCTCTATCACTCCCCACTAAATATATATTCCAACTCCAAGATCGCACTACAGTGAGGAAAGGGCAAATATTCTGATCTTCACTGTACTGCGATCAAAAAAATAACAACATCAAGTTCCTGAATTTCCGCTTATGCGAGCGTTAGAAATTCTAAACTTTCGACATTTTAATATTGACCCATATATAATAAATTGGACTCAAGATATGTTAATTTCATTGTGATGCTGTCTAACACTATGTATTGTAAATTATGCTTGCGGTCCAACACATCACACTGGCAAATGATGTACAATGTTGTGCGCCCTTTGTAGAGTTGCTTGCTGTGTGGTATTAATTTCTTATGTTTGACCTGTATGTTTTTTATTTACATTTCACTTTGTGCAATGTTGAGGGAATATTGACTATTACAAAATAAATAAATGTTGAAGATTTGCAAACAATCATCCTGAACTGAACAGTCATGAATGCTTAGTTATCCATCCAATGTTTCACAGCAGTGTTTATCATCCATCATTTACGTGGTCAATACACCATAATGTGAAACAACTACATCTGACTCACACTACTACAATGTCCTTGAATGAAAGGGTATATAACATATCTAAGAAGTATGTAATTATTTGTAATTAACACTGTGCTGTTTTTCTCTGCATGTCAAGATACATTCATTTTCACCCAATCCTGTGATGCACACTATCTTCTCAGCAACGCACTGATGTGGTCTTCCTTACAAATGTGCAGTATCTCACATTTAAAGTCATACTTCTCCTATGGTGTCTGTGGTTGATAATTTGTACTCTAAATTATTTAACTAGACAGGTACATGGTTCAAATAAAACAGTGTAGAAGTGGTATAAGTGTGTGTGCTGTAGTGCTAGGTACGATGTACACATCTTACTGGAACACCACCACTCAGGCAAAACATTTAAACTGGGAGAAAGCGTGGATGTGGGACATGGGGATGTAGTCTGAGGAGACCAAAATATATATATATATATATATATATATATATATATATATATATATATATATATATATATATATATATATACAACAACAAGCAGCACTGAGACCACTGCCAGGGCAGGTTTGTTCCACTACCACTTCTCAACACAAAAGTTTGTTAGTTGCAACACCTACGGGTGTTTGCTTATGATTGTACTCCACATGTAAAAAAACTCAGCAAGACACTCAGTTGAGCAGCCATAAGATAAATATTTCAAATGTATTGTCTTCCCAAGCACAACGTATATAATCAACTCGACTTGAATATCGGCAAGTGTAGTTCACCTTCGTTACTGCATTCATTAAAACCTGCCCTGGCCGTGGTCTCAGTGCTGCTTGTTGTTGTATTCATACTCTATTTTCTCAGCAGTACACTCCTGTTTGGTTCCAGTTTTGTCGTGTTTGGTTTATATATATATATATATATATATATATATATATATATATATATATATATATATATATATATATATATATATATATATATATATATATATATATATATATAGTTATATGCATCTTACACTGTAATATTCTGGTTTTAATTTCTGGAATCCTTTTGTGATCTGGAAACATTTTGGTCACTGATTTCACATTATCACAATGATCATCAACCCCTGTTTTCCCGTTTTCTACATGGGGTTGGGGTGTTGTGTCAACTGTTTCTATCTCACATGATTCAATGTCACTGTCCTACTTTCTTCAACAATCATGTCTGACTATTTCAGGTTTTCCTGTCATGCAGTCCATCCATCTCATTGTGTGATGCATTTATTTCCTCTTGCCTTCTTTCTGTTTCTTCAAAATCTTCTTCATCAATTTCTCTTCTGCTTTCCTGCATGTGCGCCTGATTCACTGTAATCTGTTCTCTTTAACCTTCCCTGTAGGTGGAACTTCTTGGACTTCTGCTCTGATGTCCTCATTTCTCCCACCACCTATCTCGTGTACTTAATCTTCATCACCTGAAGCTTCTTCAGCTGCTCTGCCTTCATTGTCCAGATTTCTTTACTATACAGTAGTTCTGGTCACACCACTGTTTTGTAAACCTTACATTTCAACTGCTTTGGCATTCTTCTGTCACACACTGCCCCTAAAACTCTGTGGCAATTGACTGTAGCCCCTCTGATTCTAGCTTTAACTTCATCATTTGGGCTTCTCTTCTTCTCGACCACCCTTCCAAGATATTTGAAGATGTTAACCGGTTCCACTATTTTCCCTTCTGTCTCTGTTTTCAGCTTTTTCTGATCTCACCCATTTGCTGCCATGACAGCTGTCTTGTCTACCTTCAGTTTAATACCATGTGCCTTCAGTTTTGCATTCCAACCTCTATCATTTGCTGAAGTTCCTGTTTAGAGTCTGCTTGTAAATCTATGTGGTCCACATGCAGTACCTTTGTTGATCTGTCTCCTCCAACCTGTAGTCTATCACCAGTATCGACAGCAATAGACTCAGAGATGAACCCTGATGCACTCCCACAGGGAACCCCTCTGTGAGCCTGAACATTGTTCACTCTTGTGTCATCGGATCCCTGTACATAGCTTGCACTGATTCTACCAATGTTTTTGAGATAGGTAGATAAAAATAGGAGCAATGGTGAGCTTGAGATAGGTAGAGGGAAACTGGAATTCCTTGAGAGAAGGGATAGTTTGGATATTAGAATTTAGTAAGGGAAAATATATTTTGGTTGTAAGGTTGGCTGTGTTTGGTTGTGATCTAATCTCTTTAATCTTTAACAAATTCTGGAAGAAAGTTAAGGTTCCTGAAGATTGGAAGAAGTCAAATGTGATTTCCTTTCACAAGAGTTGCAAAAAGATGGCCTGAAAGCTATACCAGCTATTGAGTTACCCACAGTTTTAGGTAAAAATCATGTTATTATTGTTTAAGGATATAACCCTTTCATAGCGAGAAACCACTGGATTACTGGACTCAAGGTAGCCGTGCTTTACAATAGGAAAATTATGCCAGAAAATCAAACATATTTCAAGGTATATTTTAGCATGGTCTTCTCCTTGAAACTTTATTCACATCAGTTAATACCTCAGGTATACATAAGCCTTCTCAAGTGACACAATCCAACAATATCCACAACAAACTTCCGCGGTGGTGCAGCGGTAGCGTTGTTGCCTCACAGCAAGAGGTTCTCCCGTTCGATTCTCGGCTGGAGTGCAGGGAGTGCCTTCTGTGTGGAGTCTGCATGTCCTCCCCATGGCTGGGTGGACATTCGAAAGACATGCGTAAATGGGCGTGCCTTTGTTGAAGGTTGAACGTCGAGCTGGCACCTCGGCGTTCGTGAAAATCTACTGCCAATCATTAGCAGACCGGAGTTCTGCTGTGGCAACCTCTAACCGGGAAAAGCCGAAAGACAACAAAAACATAACCATCCACAACAAAGCATCAGACACTTAGTATAATCACTTTACTCTCTGACATAAGACACATTCTTACCGACCATGTAGAACAATAACATAGAAGTACAATAGTGACAGTAATTTCAATATAGAAAGTCTGAATATAGACAGTGTATCGATCCAGTATCATTATTAATATGGTTTGGAGCAAAAAATATCTAATTTCAAAATAAAGTATATTTCTTTTAGTTGTATAAGTTTACTTTAGTCTAATATGGCACCTGGAGAAAAACTTCACTCTTTAACTAAGAAGAATCAGAAAGCAGCCATTCAAACAATGTTTTGAAATTGGGCTTTTTCACTTGGCTGTCTGTAACACCTTTTAATGTAATAATATTCTATGGTGTACCTTTCTACCAATCTCTTTGACATATCACTTCAGAAAGGTTAGTCACATTTCAGAGCATATACTATTTGTTAAGTTCAAGAAAACTCTTAATCTGACTAAATTAATTTGATTTATTTCAAACTGAGCCTGATTTCACATTTACTCACATGCAGATTTTCCTGAGCAATAGAAAATGCCTCGTCTTTGAGTCACCTCATCTTCTGACCATATCCTTGTAGTCAACAGACTCACTGCATTTCTAAATAAAACTTCACATTTACTAGGAAGCAATGCACTTATAGCTGCTATCATTTACAATACCAGTCAATGAACGTGCACAACACTCATCACTTTTTCAACAAAAGAGGGACTCAATGACAAGATAAATGTAAATTTCTGTACCTGGCCCAACTTGTTACTGTCTTTATCCAAACCTAACAGACCTGTCTTTATCACTACCATTATTCAGTACAAACTGAATAACTCTTCCGTGGGACTTTCCCAGAAAATCTTCTTTCACTTAATCTGTCAACTACCACTACCTCACTCAAAGTGTTCAAAAAAAATCAGGAGCTGAGCATGATTCCTTAGATATAAGCTGCTAAAGAATTAATTAACTGTATCAGATTTATAATATTAGCATGTGAGAAAGTGTTTGTGGCAGACTTTCCCCAACATATTCTGTATTGTACTGACCTTCTCAGAGACCTCATTCTCACTACAATCTGAAAAGTCTTCCACAAGGCATCCAGGAATATCATATTTCTCTTAATATATTGACTACCTTACTCAAAGCTGTCCAAAAATATTGAGAAAACAGCATAACTTCTAAGAGAAAAACATCTCTTAGGCAAACAATTAATTATATAGCTCTAATTTATGCAGTCAGCATGTAGCAAAATATTTACTGTAGCCTTTATCTTACACATTATATATTTTACTGTCTTTCTCAGAAACTGCAGTTCCACATCTATATATTTCCTGGTATGTGTATCCATTTTATCCATACTCGAAACACACGTCATTGACAGTGCAATGACCACTTACAGTTATGTATGTATTTATATGAATTTATTAACTAATGTAAGTCCACACGTTTGAAGGCCCTTTTCAGCCATGAGCTGGATGATTTGGCATATATAGTAGTAACAACAAAGGTACAAAAGTACAACCCGTAGCAACAAAAGCACAAAAATACATTCACATAGTTTTTATACCTGTTTTAAATAGACTATTAAACACAGTTATGTAAAGCAAACAGTTTCCAATGGTTATGCATAGCAGCATATAAATGAGGTTTAGTAACAAACCAGTTTGTCCAGGGACATCTTCAGTGGGGGTTAGATAACCATAGTAGTGGGAATTAAGAGAGTGGGGTGATGAAAGGGTTAAATGGGAATTAGGGATGCTTGGGAGGAAATGCGGTAAGGGTAGGGAGAGGCTTAAGGGGATTATGCAAGTGTAACTGGTTAAGGAATCACATTTTGCTGTGAACTTGTTACCCACCCTCCCTCCCCTTTTTTGGTGGAATAGTGGGGATTGTGTTATTTTATCAGTCTGGGTAGGTTGGAGAAGAGGGGCAGTCTTGCCCTTTTCTGTTCTCCCTCTGATGTTGGATGTTCATTTCAATGAGTTGGGAAAGGAAAGTGAGCAGTTGGCCGCTGCTCGATAAGTAAAATAAGTGAGTGGAGGTAAGAATGCTGCTTATTTGGTTGGATGTTTAATTCAATAAGTGACAAAGGAAGTGAATGATCGGACACTGCTTTCTAAGTAAAATAAGTGAGTGGTGGTAAGGACACTGATTATGTGGTTGGATGTTTTATTCAATAAAAGGTAAATTAAGTGAGTAATGGGACACTGTTTCATAAGTAAAGTAAGCGAGTGAAGGTATGAACGCTTCTTACGGGGTCAGGATGAGCGAGGTCACGCTGTCCTGGTTAATATTACATGGATGTTTATGCTGTGATTAATATCAACTATACCATGTTTCAGTTGTAATTAATAAATATTGGTTAACAAAGTTATGTTTATAGAAGTTTAATAACGGTCTTCAAACGTCATTTGGTGTGACATGTTTATTGAAGGGGACTGGGGCAATACAATTCTGTATAAATACAAACTTTTTCTTAAAGGAAGATAGATTTGCAGAGTACAGATTCATGTCTGTGACGTGTGTTGAAGTTGCTGCATTTTTATATCTAGCTAGCCATGTTTCATTACTGTTTTTATACGTTGTACTAAAATGAATATCAATATTTGTAGTGACTATGGCTTTAATGGTAGCAACTTCGATTTACAGAAAAATATACTGATATTAGAAGAGATTAGGATATAGTTAGTGTGTTCTACTTTGTAGTAATAAGTCATATAATATACTGTATGCAGGGCTTTTAGTATGTACAGGGTATACATCTATCCCTTCCAATTATTAATTAATTAAATTGTTTTGTTTGCATTTGTTTACTGGGAAACTCTGACTTGATGCCTGAGAAGAAAACCTCTAGAGAAAACAGAACAGTAAAACATAAGATAACGTAATATAGTAAAATTTTAAAACAATTATTACATCAGAAGTTTAATAATTACAATCACATTAGACAGAAGAGTAAACAGTTTACATGCATAGAAATCAAGGTAGCTGAAATCTAAATGACAGAAAAATCATTTCACAGTAAGGGTATTGAAGATAAGTGAGTTTTTATTTAATCTTGCTTTTCGAAGGCATAAATAAATGGAAGGAGGATAAAAGCAGAAATTAGAGTTAAAGAGGAAATAAAAAGTTGAGATTAAAGAATGAAAAGTACAAAGTAGAAAATCTGGAGTGGATAGAAGCCACAGAAGTGTGTCAGAGATGTTTATGAGTGGGACAGAAAAGAAGAAAAGGATATTTTGAGAACTGAAAAAGCAAAATAGGTCTGGGATTAGGAGAAAAGTTGGAGAAAGACAGGAAGGGACATGTAAAATAACTATGTGATAGTAGGAGAGTGAGAATAATAAGAGAAAAGAGTGAGTATAACTGAGATAGTGACTTATAAAACCTTCATGTAAATGGTTTTATAGGATGTAGCTAGAAAGACAATAACATGAGCCAGTTATAAATAAAGAAGCTTATCTTGGGGTTGAACATGAGCACAGCCATGAGACCATTAGGTACTGTTTTAGTTAGGATTTGAATGATTTTAGGTTGTCTACATGTTTTAGATATAAAGGAATGGAGTTTTAGATTCTGGAGAATTAGAATATGATGACCTGCCAGCAATGTTGTTAGATTTTGTTGTGAAATGTAGAAGTACGTCCAACGAGAGTAAAGTTTTATTTGAGGAATACTGCTGGATAATGTTATGAAAAAGAGGTAATTATCAAATTTATAAATAAGCTTTTGAGCTGTCACTAGTTTTGTGTATGTTAGATAGTTGGTGGTTTAGTTCAATTATCCCTTAAGAGGTAAGCAGTGGAGAGACTTATAAGAATGATTTGCTTGCAAGTTTTTCCACTTAGATATAACATTGTTCTAGTTTATTTTTCTAAGTAAGTCACAGATTAGTAAGCATAGTTAAGGCATATAGTATTAAGGGAAGTAGACAGGTACAGGCAACATTTTGTTTCCTGACAGAGCCAGTGAGATAAGATTTGGCCCTGTACAGAACATTGAGATTTTGGTATTTATTTTAACTACTTGAATATTTTGGAAAACTTTCAGTTGATCATCTATGGTTACTCCTAGTAGCTTTGTATTCAGTTTTGGTGTTATTAGCTGACATAATACTAAAGAAAGCCTTCTGTTCAGAGAATTATTTAGGAGTAAATAATATTAGCTTGCTTATTTTTTGGATTTAGGAATAGTTGTGTTTTTTTCTAACCAGGTTTTTATGGATATTTAGGATGCTTAGATATTTTGTTGAAGTTTATCTAGGTTCTGGGCAGAGTGGATGAGATTAGAATCACCTGCATACTTTCCTGTAATGGCCTGCTTGCATGCTGTGTGTAATTCATTTTATAAAATGGTACACAAGCCCAAGAATAGATCTTTGGAGAATGCATACTGGTATGCTTAGGAAGGATGAGACATCATTATGCCATTTTACTGCTTGTTGCCTATTAGAAAAATAACTATGAAACCACAATAATGATAATTCTGCTAATTCTGCATGACCCAGAGAGGACAGTTTATATGAGAAGCTTTTGATGGGGGACAGTATCAAATACATTGGAAAACTCAAGGAAAAACACAGGAAACTAAGTAACCTGCATTTTTATTGAGGTTTACAGTATTAGTCAAACTAAGAATATCAGTAGTGGCACTGTGATTGGTGTGAAAACCATGTTGAATGGGGCAAAAATACTATGGTGGGTGAGGTATTTAACAAGTTGTAATTAAAAGTATTTCACCCGTAGAATTGAAATATGTCTATATTTTGATAAATTCTACCTTTTGTAGCAGTAATATGATGGATTGTTTCCAGGGAGCTGGGACATAGATTTCTTTGATTACTATCCTAATAAGGATACTGTAGACCAAAGTTTCAAGAGCAATTTTGATTTACTGTATCAGTAGTTTATCTTGAAATACCATGGCAGGTTTTAAGTTAAGAATTCCACTTTAAAAACCAACCATGTAGAAAGTAAGGTCCACTCATAGAATGAAACATTATTTATTTCAGTTTGATGACTGGGACAGTCCACTAGGCCATAGCTCTCAACCTTCCATCTCCAAAATGAGGAACACTAGCCTTCATAATGTGGAACAAATGGGCAAAATGTGGAATGCATACTAATGGCTTACTAACAATTTCAACTAGGAAGGCCATAGGATGGTTAAAATATGCTGGTTTTACTTATAAAGAAGATCTTTTAATGAATTAATATGATTCATTTCTATTTACCATGGATTTCACTTAAAAAAATTTCCTAACACTGAATGTGTGGGAGTCTTTCAATGTGGAACTTCGAGGAACTTTGAGGAACATGAACTTTTTAAGACCCCAAATGAGGTACGTTCCTCGTAATGAGGTACACTTGAGAGGTGTGCACTGGGCCTGGAAGAGCCCATTTTCAGTGGAGGCCTGGGGAGAAAAGCTCCACAGAATACTGACAATTATACAAAAGTTATAAAGTAGTAGATCAATGGAAGCGTGCAAACGATGATAAGCAATTAGTTAAAAAAAAAGATGTGATTCCTAAGTCTAAGTAACATTTACAAAGTATAAATGTGATTCATATGGTCTAAGTAATAGTTATAAAGTATAGGCACTGTAGGTTTATGTGCAGATAATTTTTTTGGGGGGAATTCAGAGTTAGAAATCTGAAGACAGAGAGAAAAATGAGTGGTAAAGGATGGTTTATAGTGGAGAAAAGAGTGGGTTTTAGGAGGGGTTCAAGTGATAGAGGGTCGGAGAGGAAGCAGATGCATAGGGTAAAAGAGCACTGTGGTAGCTGGTTAAAACTTGTAGTGCTTGGTGCTAATGCTATTAAAATAGCAATTAACTGTACAGTGGCATGAAACTACAGGAGCACTAAATAACCTTTACAAAACTGCAGGAACACTCAACCCTTAAAACACTTAAAATTTTATTAAACTGAAATGTAACTCAAACAAACTCCTACAAATTTCTTTTGAACAGGATACAAGTCCATCTTTAGCAGGTATTAGCAGCTTGTTTGAGTTACATTTCAGTTTAACAAAATTTAAAATTTAAAAGGTTTATAGCTTTAGTGTTCCCATAGTTGTGTGGTGCTGTACAGTTAATTGTTAGGTTTGAAGTTAAGGAGGATTTTCTTTTTTTATCAATTGTTTTTATTAACACTAAGTGTTGTTATAGACAACAATATATCAATACAGAAGAAATATTAAAACAAACAACAAAATGAACTATTTACAAAGGTGTCTACTGCACAACAAGAAATCTAAAAGAGATCAGTTACTGACAGTAATCATTTAGAAGTTAAAATCTGTTCATCAAGCAGCTCTTTAAATTTCAGCCAAGTATTGTTGGAAGAGGTAACTCTGGTTGTTATTGTCTTGATTGTAATACATTCAAATTGACATCCCTCAGATGCGTTTATGAATTCTTTCATAGCTGGGGTAGATTCATTCTTCCAATTATTTGCAATGACTTTTCTTGCTATTGTTAAGATACTCCATAAAAGATGGTATTTTATTCTTGTAACACAAGCAAGAATAGGTGTGTTAAATAAAATTAAAGATTTAGTTAAAGTAAATTTATCATTGAATACAGCCTGTAAAAGAAAATGTATGTTATCCCACAAAGGTTTGAGAATTATACAATCAAAAACCTATGCTGCTAGTCAGCTTTGACTTTTAACTTACATCTCCAATCTCCAACATCCTACATGTTTTTGTACATTAATTCAACACTGTGTGGTATAATAAATGTTATGTGCATGAACTTTCAAGAATATAATCTCCAATTAGAAGAGGAAATAGTTTGTTTTGATGATTGCAGCATTGATTTTTTATCATCCTCACTTGGATAACTATTGCTAATAAGTCTGACATAATCCCAATAACTTTCTTGGAAATGTCGGTTGCATTTTAACCACTTTATGTATTTTAGATAGAAATCATTTCCCCATTATATTCTATTTTATTAAAAAATAAAACAAAAAAAAAATATATAGAGGAGTATAGTTTCTTACTGATGATTGCATTAAGTTAATGTTATGTCCAACTGATTGCCTATATGTTTGAATGTCTAACGATAGTTCTGTACTTAAATCAATTTTTTATAATGTAATATATAGACTGTAACTTACCACCATCTATCAAATGATACCAACATATCAATTTTTCTCTTTAAAAGTAATTATTGTTGATATATTGAATGTAGTAATGTAGTAATGCTATTCTGAGTATAAGCTATAGGAAACAATAGGAATCCATGCTTTATATTCTGGATTCTTATAAATAGTTTTTTTATGTAGTTAACATGATAGTAATACAGGAAAAATTAATTGACTTATTTTTACTTTCAGAGAGAAATAATATTTTAATAGCCAATGAAAATTGTTGGTTAATATTTTATGATGATATGATTTTATCAGATTATTAGATTTTAACCAAATATTGTCTTGTATTTCTTTCCCCTTGGCCTTATAGTTATTATTTAGCCAAAATGACATTGTCTTAATTGTTGATGGTAAAGAATATATTTTCAAGTCTGACAAACCAATACTGCCCAAAGACCAATTTCTAAGATGATGATTTAGAGCCAATCTGGGTTTGTTGAGAAACCAAATAAATCTCAGAATTAAAGAATTAAACTCTTTATGTTATCTTTAGCGGGAGGAAGAGATAAAGATTGTATTATGTAAACAATTTTTGGGAGAATAATTATTTTTGATTAAGAAAAGTCTCTCTTCCACAGTAAAAAAAAAAAAAAACGTATTCCATTTATTGATAAGATTCTTTATAGAAATTAAACTATCATTGTCATTAAAGATTATTACATTTATAATGTTATCTGTTAAAATTATCCCTAAATAATTATTTTTTATCTTCTACTATATATATTTAGAGAATCTTTCTTCTGTTTTATAAGTATTACAATTAATGGGTAAAATCTTTGTTTTACTTTCATTAAAACTAAGTCCTGTTTTTTTGAAAATTTTCTATCACGTTAAATAAAGCAAACAGAGAACAATTACAATCATTCAGAGTGAACATAATGTTGTCTGCAAACAAATGATTTTGGTATTTAAATTATTATCTATTTGTATGCCTTTAATATCTAAATTTGCACTTATATGGTTTGCAAAAGGTTCCATAATTTAAGTAAAAAGCAATGGTAGCAGAGGGCAGCCATGTTTAGTGCCTTTGGAAATAATAGATTTGTAAGTGTATGATCCTGTTTTGATATAAGCAAAGGAATTTTCATAAAGACATTTAATAAGTTGTAAAAAAAATTCTAAAAATTACATTCTTCTAAAACTAATATAAGATACTCCCAATTAACTGAGTCAAATGCACAACTGATATCCAAAATAACTAAAGTTACTTTATCTTTTGTATGAGTAGCATAGTCTATTATTGGTAATATTCTTTTAATATTATAATAGGAATTCTTATTTATTATTAAACCATTTTGATCAATATTTACTAACACTGGAATAACTTGTTTCTACAAGCATATATAGCCATAAATATCTTATAATCCACAATTAATAGCAAGATTGGTCTATATGAAGAACATTTTGTAGGATCTTTATCAACTTTTAAAATTAGAGAAATAAGAGTGTATTTCCAGGATGGTGGGACTTTCATTAAACCTTTAACTAAACACTTAAGGCATATTTGGGCATTAATTTATATAGTTCAAGTATTATGCCATCATTGCCAGGAGCTTTATTAGGTTTTAATTTATTAATTTGAGATTTGAACACACACATTAATGTGAGTTTATCAAGTAATCTCATCTAGTGTTCAGATAATTTATTTTTAGTATTATTTGTTATGAATGTTTTAATTACATGTTGTGGATCCTTTGTTGGAATGTATTGATTTATTTTATTAACTTGTGCTCTAAAGGCAGCTAGAATATCCTGTATTTCATTAACTTTTTTTAGTATTAAAGAAATAATACTCTTTAATATGATTGAATTCAATAATCATTTTGTTCTCATAGCTAATTTATGCATACTTTTAGGATTTGTTGAATGATTATTTAATGTAATTTTTCTAGGTTAATCAAAGTTTTATGATTTAATGTTTTTAAGTACTCAGTATTTAATGTATTATTTTTTTCTGACAAGTCATTGTTTCCATTTTAACTATCTAATTTTAACTTAGCTATTTTTCTTTGTAAATCTATTATATCTTTATCCCATTGCTTTCCCTTTTCAAGATACTAATTTGTAACTATACCAAATAAATATGCTTTTAAAGCATTATATATATATATATATATATATATATATATATATATATATATGTGTGTGTGTGTGTGTGTGTGTGTGTGTATATATATATATATATCTGAGGTATGATATTTATCAGTAATATCAATAAAGGTTTGCATTTCTTTATTTAAAAAATTCTTTAAATTCTATCATAATGCTTATATAAGCAGGTATCCTTTTAATAGTAATATTATTATTCAAATTTAGTATAATTTTAAATGTTATAGCATTATGATCTGAAAGTGGACAGGAAACAATTTTAACCAAAACACAAGCAACTCAAAAAATTAATAAAACCAAGAGTTTAGTGCCCGAAAAAATCACACAGCAACACAAAAGTGATTTAAGCGCTTTCATTCTATTCACATGTAGAACGTCATCAGAATAAAATTCAAACCAGTAACACCCCTTATAAAATAAGAAACCCATGGTGTCACAGAAATAATTAACCAATAAAAACTCATTGTGACAAAATGCGTACTAAACCTTCATAGTTTACAATATATAATTATGTTAAATGTATAACACTTAGTCTTTAATCAACAGACAAATACTAAACTATAAACATCTAAACCTTAAAAACTTTTTAATGAAATGGTTTCATTGAGCCCAGGTGACACATCGGCACATAAAAACACTTGCCACTTGAGCTCTATAAACTGTAAATAATGGTTAAAATCATTAACAAATGTTCTGCTATCAACAGTTTTCAACACTAAAAAGTTAAACTTCTGAAAGTTACTACAGAGAAGCTACTTTAACTTTACGTAATCTAGTAGTTAGATCATTAGAAACATATACTCTATCTTTTCTGGACTGTGATCCATATCTATGTGAGAAATGAGTAAAACAAGTGAGTCTGACTAAGAAAAATCATTAATATGTTTAATATTGTACAAATCTATAAATTTTATTAAAGATCTTGCTGAAGCAACTTTTCTCTGTTTACTAGTAGAATTAGAATATTTATCTTGTAGTATGTAATTAAAGTCTCCTGCTAGAATAATACTTCCTTCTGAAATTTGACTAATCTTTTCTAATTCTTGCTTAACAGCTTTTATTCATAATCCAGGAATTCAGTAAATATTAACAAAAATTATATAATTTTCTTTTGATTTCTAGGGTTACTGAACAAAACTTTCCCTTCTCATCATTATGTGTATTTATGATTTTAGGTAATGGTATAGAGTTCTTCCATTTTTGCCTGTTTATATTCAGAACTAGCGAAAACAGAATAATATTTTGTATTAAGTACGTCTATATCTTCTTTTATCAAGTGTGTTTACTCTAAACACTGATCTGAGAATTAAATATCTTTAGGAATTTGTTTAAGCTACCCATTTTGCAACCATTATTCAATTCATTATTATTGATGGATTTACACTTTAAGTATATGTTATATGTAAGAAAAGAATTCTAACAGTGTTCTCACAAATTTGGGGATATAGTCTTGCCAATAAACTTCTTCTATATGTCTTGTGCTGCTTATTAATGAATACATATCTAACAGTTTTGAAATTATTAACTATGAACTTACTGTTAATAATAGTAGACAGCAGTAAAAAACAAAATATTTTGCAAACTACTAAATATAAATTTCTATTTTCCTTCTTTCCCCTCATGGAGTATAAAATTCCTAGTTTGAATAGCAAACTTACCCAAATAATCCCATCCATCTACAAGTCAGGGTCAAGCATTCATCTACTACCTTATCAATATATAATACATGAAAGGTAATAATTAGGATGCACTAAGTGCTGTAAACATAATGAGCAATTTGTCTGTTCTAACTTGAAATACCACAGTGATATAATTGTTGAAATCATTCTTATCTATTTAGAAGAAAAATAGATTTGTATAAGATATAAAAAAAAAAAACAGTAATCAAACATGTTTAACATATTAAATTCGGGTCTATATTCTCCAAGCGAAATTTGCTTAGTGCAACTGTGGAATGAGTGACACAAATACATCGAAATGCATTTGAGCATTTCAATGTATTTGTTATAGGGCAAGGAGGTAGTTGGCCAACTACCTGGAGTTGCCCTTTCTGTTGCTATAGTACAATCTCGGAGTTGGTATATTTAGTTAGGGGGTGCACCCCACATTGGGGGGTGTGGGGGATGAAGTCCCCCACCTATTTATGATTTTAATTTAGATTTTTTTTTTGCGAACAGCCACGTGAATTTTTTCCCTAGGAAAACAGTTGATTTTGCGGCCATTCGCAATTTCCAGCTTTCGTGCATTATGTGTCGACTTTTATATAGTTACACATATGCATTTTTGCTGGGATAATATAGACCCATTAAATTCAATACTAAAAATTCTTGTTCCAAAACATATAGCAATATTTAAAATAGGTAACAATATTATAATGATTCATTATCTAGATCAATTTGAGTATTTAAAAGCAACAGAATTTAGCATGTATTTACTTTAAAGAAATAGATCTCAAAATACTGTTATAAATATGTGATTGATATTATTTGCAATATGTTTCCTTTAGATCAATGCACTTATGCATAGAAAAAAAAGAACTATTAAATCTGGAATAATTGTTAATCTAACTATAAAGTCTGCAAGAAATTTTTGACTATTACTAACTTGATATTCCTTAATAGGAAATTATTACTGTGACAACATGTTTACATAACAAAAGCAGATTCCATAAATTAGCCAATTTGTTGACAAACATACACTGTACAAATATGAACTTAATAACTCAGTCCCACAGTTGCAATACACTATTGCAAATACTTTATCCAAACCCCCATTATTAGTATAAAGCAGTGAAAGCTATGATAGGACTAACTTAAACACTTAGCTTTCAATGTTTTGAAATAAACAAATCTGAACAAAGCTAAAGGCAATAACTCAGCTCACAAATATGGACAGACATCAAACATTGCTCCTACAAACCCAGGAAACTGCCAAAATAAAGGATCTTATGTTACAATATATTTTCTGTAAGACACAAAGTCAGAAAGCCAAATGGCAGCCTTCATCCAAAGAATTCGGTTCTTACTAGTCTATCATAAGAATCCAGGAAACAACTAATCCCAATAGCAGCAGACCAAAAACATTGGCCCTAAATCTGGACTTTCTGGGGAAATCTGGGCAGTTGAAGGGCATACTTATACATAATTTCTATACTGCCATAGAACTATACAGCTTCGCTATGTAAATATTTTCTGTATAAAAGTTTATAAATGTTTTTCTTTGTAACTAACTTCATCTTAGTAGTTCATATATTCATTTGCAGGAACATTAGAACACAGATCCATAACATAAAAGATCTAACAAGGAATCCCCATCAGTTTTAAGAAGAATGGCATGACATCCAGATTAGCTTTAAATCTTTCAGGTAAGACCATAAAAATCAAAAAAGAAATAATAATATTATTTATCATCTTTATTGTTCACAAATGTAATGAATATTTTCTTATTTGAACATTTAATTCCCATGCTAAATTAATATCAGCAAAGGAGCCTTTAAATCTGTGCACTTTATATGCACTTTGACCCTTTATGCCATATGTCCACACTGCAAACATCCTTACACACAACAGCCAGCCTTGCACGCTCTTTTACTGCTTTGTTTTTATTCAGATAGCTCAAAACTTTGGCAGTTTCCAATTTGAGTTGTTTCAGAAGAGCAGAAAGTAAAAAAACAGATTTAAGGTATTAAAGTAATTGCACAAGCCACTGTACTTCCATTATAACACAACTGAAATTTGTGGCTTTAACAGAGCAACTATGACAGCCATATTTCAATATAAAACAACAGCTGAAGCCAAACGTTCAAAGCAAGCACTCATTCCACTTATAATTTAAACTTTAATACTATTACTAGACCACAAACAATACAATATAAAAATAAAAGAAGAAATGGCTTCCCAATTAAAATGTAAGCAACAGATCCAGCACTGAGTGTCAAACAAGGAAGCCAAAGCATCCATAAGCAAAATGAGTGTCCCAGAACTCAGCCAACATAATCAACTCATTGAGGACACTAAGATCTATCAACACCTCACTATCACTTAATACTATTAACTTTATTAATAATATTAATATCAAAAGCATCCAAATATGCTCAGAAAAAAGAAACCTTACCTATATATGGCATTTCAAATCTAACTAGAATAAGTAAAAGATAGATAACAACTATCATGTAACCCCAGATTCAAAATAAGACATTCATGTATTATATCTAGTGGGAAGAAACAAGAAATAAAAAGCAACTTAGATATGAATATTTGTCGTATGCATATGACTATGGCATATTTATTAAGATGGACATATAAAGGAAACCTGTATATATAGAAGGTAATACTTTAATAATTCACTAACAGTAATGACAGATTTATTACTTATATGTTTACTCAATTAAAGAGTGTATCCATGTTTCCTTCTTTTCGAGACTAATATTAAAGAAAATGAATAAACTTTTTCATGAGAACTTATAATATACTGATGTTGAGTAATATTAAAGCATACTAAGTTATAAGGCATTTTCTCCTTTAATTTCTTATTTTCATTATGTTTCCATCCATTTCTCTCAGCTTGTCTTTTCAAGGAGCTATTGTTCCAATCCATTTATTCATAGGATCATATGATCATAGGATCATAGGAGGCTACTAGGCAAATGACCCTGGGGCCCCTCCAAGCCTAGCCAAGAGTTTATCTCCAGAAAGAAATCTCAGTCAGTGCCTGTCGACCCTGTCAATGAGGGGCACAGGTGGAACCCTTGGGACAAATTTGTGGTTTCTCATCCATTCATCAAGGTTGTGCTTGAAGAGGGTGCTCTGTTTGATGTGTATGGGAAGTCTATTCCAGAGACAGGGCAGCCTCTGGGAGACAAAACTGTCTGTCCAGCAGGTTTTGTTGATGTTGCATATTAGATTCATGCCTTTTGAGCGGGTAGTGCGTGAGGAGTTAGACTTATGGATATGGAGCATCTCTAGTAGGGTAGGGTCCGAGATTGCCTTGTAGGCAAGACACAAATCACCCCTGAGCAATCTGTACAATACTGAGTAGAGTGATAGTGATTTGAGCCTGTCTGCATAGGACAAGTGTTGGATGCCATGGATTCTCTTTGTGAGATATTTCAGTGGCCTTTCCAGTTGGTTCAGATGTTTGGAGAGGTACATCCCAAACTGGGCATTATACACAATTATTGGTCTAATGAGGGAGGAGTATAGAGAGGTAATAACCTCCTTTTTTCTGGATGCAATCCCTTTACATATGAGATGAACCAATTAAAAGGCTTTCTGGACCACTGCCACTAGATGATGGTTGAATGTGAGGTTGTTTATCAACCTGAGTGCCCAGGTCTCTCACCACAGGTTGTGTGCTTAGGGGGTTGCTGTTAATGTGGTAATCAACAGGGGTCATGTTTTTGTTAAATGGTATGACAATACATTTTTTGCATTTAGCTTGAGGCCATGGCTTTGGCACCAGTCATTAGTTGCTGTAAGACCATCTTGTAGTATGTTAATATAATTTGGGGAGTCAATGACAGCACCCAAGTTACAGTAATCTGAAAACTTGGTCAGCCACATGCCTTTGTCTTTGCCTGAACCTGTGAGAAATAGATGCCAAACAGCAGGGGTCCCAGGACAGATCCTTGGGGAACTCCACTAGTGACAGGTCTGCTCTCGGAGGTGGAGGTGCCTATTTTTACTTTGCAGGTCCTGTCAGTGAGCCAGTTAGCCACCTACCTGATGAGATAGAAATTTATGCCAAGTTGTGTTAGCTTTTTGATAATGCCTGAGTGGGGGATTGTGTCAAAGGCCTTGGCCAAGTCAAGGTAAGCTGTATGTACTGACTTTCCCTAATTCAGTGCCTTGGTGACAGTCTCAAATAAGTCAACCAGGTTCAACAGGCAAGATCTGCCCTTGATGAATGTGAATTGGCTGGGACCAGGTGCTTGGATATTGCCTATGTCCTTGTTTATGAGATCCATAATAATATGCTCCATGGTTTACAAATCTGACTTGTCAAGCTAATGGGGTGGCACCACCTTTTTGCAAGGGAATGACAACAGCAGTTCTCCACTCTGCTGGAATTAAGCTAGTACTTACGCTGTGGTTGAATAAGGTGCTCAATGGAGAAGTCAGTTCTTGCTGGATATGGTGCAGAATACATTCTGGGATACTATCAGGTCCCATGGAAGCTGTGCTCTTTGCCTTGGATAGGGCCTGTAACACTTGATGTATGGAGATGTGAGGTGCGGGACAAGTATAGGGGATGTTAAAAGGGCCTTTGGGCCCTTTATCTTTATCTCATAGCAGGTTGGCGAAGTCAACAGGATCAGTATACGTGATACTGTTAAGTTCTAATTTGGAACAAACCTAGGCTTTGCCACTGAGGTTCCTGATTCATAGGTTCATTGGTTGATACTAGGCTATCTGCCCTAGGGAATTTACAAGCCTAGCCAGAGTGTGTTTGGCTTTTGCCACCTTTCTTAGATTAGTTGACTGTGCCTCTGTATAGTAGGTCACAGAAGATAGCCCATTTAAGGTTAGTTTACCATGCCTCTGTCTAGCAGTGGCACAGAAGAGATCCCAGGGGTAAATTTATGATCTCCCATCCAAACGTCAAGATTCTTCTTGAAGAGGGTCATTGAGGGGCTCTGTCTGACATGGATTGGGATTTTGTTCCAGAGTGAGGGGAGCCTCTGGGATATGAATCTGTCCCTCCAGCATGTTCTATTTATTTCTGTGCTGAGGTTTAAGTCACTGGAGCATGTAGCTCTGATGGATTTGGATTTCTTGAGGTGGAGCATGTCCATTAATTCTGGGTTGGACATGGCTTTATACGTCAGGCACAGATCACCTCTGAGTAGGTGGTAAGCAACTGAGTAGAGCTGGAGTTTCTTTAGCCTAACTGCGTAGGGCATCTGTTTGAGTCCCTTGATCCTCTTGGTGAGGTACTTTTGGGGTCTTTCTAGTTGTAGCAGGTGTCGGGTAAGGTACATCCCAAATGGGGCATTGTATTCAATTATGGGCCTGATGAGTGATGAGTAGAGGGGCACAATGACCTCTCTTGATCTAGATGTGAACCCCTTCGTGATAAGGTGGGCTATATAGAATGTCTTTCTAACCACTTTGGCAATGTGATTGTCAAAGGAGAGATTGCAATGTACTTGGGTCCCCAAATCCCTAATTACTTCTTCCGTACTTAATGGATTACCACCTATGTGGTAATTTGTGGGCACTTTGTTTTTCCCAAAGGGGATGACTATGCACTTTTTGGCATTTAGCTTTAGGCCATGGCTCTGGCACCAGTTATCTGTCTCTGTGAGACCTTTCTGGAGGATGCTTGTGTCAGCTGGCGAGTCGATTATGGCCCCCAGTTTGCAGTCATCTGCAAACTTTGTCAGCCATAGTCCTCCTGTGTTAGCATGTACCTCAGAGAAATATATACCGAACAAGAGAGGATGTAACTGAAGAAGACTTTATGGTTTAACTTTGTTATGGAGGCTAATTTCAATGTATAATTTGTCCTGGAGGCTTTCACTAGTGATCTAATTTGCTTGTTGAGGCTAAGAAGGGAGTTTTTCCAATTTGGAATTTGCTCCCTTTTATCCTTGGACAACACTTTCTTCCTTTTGTTGTAAAGCCTTTTGATAGAGGATGTCCACAAAACAGGTTTGTGTTTCCTTGAAGAGCAGGTTTTAGTTCTGTTGTGTATGGCTGAGTCCATGCAGTTGTACAGATGTTTGTATACTGCATTGGCATACTGCTCAGCATAGTTGTCTGCATCTTCTGAGAGGGGCTGAGGTGTGAAGCCATTGATACCCTCCCTTAGGAAGTTGTAGTCAGCTTTTGAGAAGTTTTTTTAGCTTGATTATGGCTGGGGGAGGTTGGGTGGGAGACAAACTTCGAAAGAGACGGTCAAATGATCTGATCTCACCAGGGAAGAACATTCTATGGGAGTGGTGCATCAGTCACCCATGTTGGTAAGAACCAAGTCCAGAATATTATCTTCCCTTGTGGGCGATGAAATGAGCTGGTCTAGTGCGTTAGAATTGATGAAGTTGAGGAATCATTGAGAAAGTGCATTAGTGCAAGAATAGTTCACTCAGTCTAAGGTTGGGTAGTTAAAGTCACCAAGGATCAGGGTGTTAGGGGGTGCCTTGATGGAGTCAAGTAGATCCAGGTAAGAGGAGTGGGTGTCCTGAATCAGGGTGGGGGGGTCTATAGCTAGCTATAACTTGGATGGGTGTCTTGCCAACTGTCAGTTGTACCTGGAGTAGTTCCTGGAGTAGTTCCAGTGCGTCATGCTGGCAAACCAGTCTGGAGGTGTGCCTGTCCTTAATGAAGATAAAGACACCAGATAATGAAGATAAAGACCTTAGTCTTCCCAATCTCATTTTGGGGTCGGAATGTGTAGAATGAGGTATAGCCTGGTAAGACAGAGGTGCTCTCTGCAGCCCTGAAACAGGTTTCCTGACCACACAGACATCAGCATCTTCCAGTGCAAGGAGGGCTTCCAGTGAGTCCATTTTCAGGTTAAGGCTCTTAGCGTTAAGCAACATGATCTTCAATTTACTTTTTGATAGATCTTTTAAGTTGAGAGGTTTGTCTTTGAGACATTGCCTAAAAAAGACACAATGGGGAAGGTGAGAGCCTTGGCCAGGATCCAGAAACCCAGTGGTGACAGGTGAAGGTCACCTCTGGCAAAGCATTGAGGCCTGTCGACCATATCATCCCAGGCAGACAGATACTGGATCCCCTTGCAATGACACCAGAAACAAAGCCAATTGTTGAAGTCAATAATTTTTTGTTGGTATTGTGGTACCATCCTTGGTGAAGGCAGGATGCTGCTTAGGGCTAGGGTCATACCTGCCTGGAACACATACTCTGAGAGTTCAATCATGTCTCTCGTCATATGGTCCAGGGAGGGACATCTTAAATCATTCACACCAACATGTACAATGACAGAGTCATACTTGTACTTATTATACAGACACTTAAGTGCTTGCTTGATGTGGCAGATTCTGGCACAAGACAGACAAGTGAATGAGACCTTCTCCTTGTCGAGCCTGGTGAGGGGGACATTGGTGTGTCTCACAATTGATTCAACTTGTTCTAATATTGTATTAGTTTTCAGAAATAACATATTTGAGTCCAAGTCTTCAAAAAATGTGGATTCATCAGAAAGGAATATTTTAAGTCTAACAGGAAATAGCAAGTGGACTTTCATTTGTCTTTTCTTGAGTTCTTTTATCAATGGTAAAAAAAAAACATTTCCTTTTAGACATCACAACAGAAGAATAGTCATTGTCAAATCTTATTATTTTGTCTTCTATTTCGATAGGATATTTAGTCCAAGCTGTTTTAAGGATTAAGTCTTTGTCTTAAGATGAAAAGAATTTAAGAATAGTAGATCTCATTGAAGAATTTTTTTTTTTTGGAAATGAAGCAACCAGATATCTGTGTGCTCTCTCAATACCATATGGCATAGCTTCACGTAAACTTAAAGTCTTAGGGTGCCAGGATGTTAGAAAGTTTACCATGCTTTCCCCTTCTATTCCTTCAGGCAATCCAAAAATGTGAATGTTATTTCTCTGAGATCTGTTTTCCAGGTCATCAATTTGACTTAGTAATAAAGTGTTTTGCTTCAGTAGGTATTCAGCATTGTTTTCATCTTCCAATAAGCTCCCTTCCACATCATTTAGAGCATTTTCTAGTCCGGATATTTGAGATTTTTGTTGTTTTAAAACCTCATGTATTTGTTCCATTTGTTTTGAACATTTTTCTTAGAAGTTGTCTAATTTACTGTCCATTCTGTCCATTTTCAAAGAAAGTTATTGTATGTTAGAAAGAACAGACTGAAGTTCTTTTTTTTCAAATAGAAATCCTGTGAGTTTGTTTTTGAGTGACTCATTTTCAGTTTACAAGAAAAGGAACCTTTCAGATAAAAAAATCTGACAGAAAAATAATAAGATATATAAATATTTTTAGATATCATAGCATCCTTCTGAATGTTATTAAATAGGTATAGCCTCTGGAAAAAAACACTTCAGATAACTTAGAAATATAATTTCCTGTCAAAAATAAAAAAATAAAGTAGCAGAGCAGGCAAAATCTGCTGCTAGCCTGTCAGCATCTTGGCCACCCCCCAAGGAAGAGTTTCTTGATGATAGACGTCAGAATCAGTTAGTAGATATTAGGGTAGTTGTCTAGTTGTGGTGAAACTAGGCGGGTAGAGGAGGCAGTGTCATTGAGCAAAGAAGCTATTGTTTCTCTGAAGTGAGACTTAAACTGGTGGGCAGGATCATCATTACGGTTTGATGTAGATGTGGTTGATTGAGTAGTTTGACCAGAGTGTCAGAGGATTTTATTGAGGTCCAGAAAGTCTTGTTTTTTATGTGTATTTTGAAGTGTACCATATTAAGTGGTCTTTTCCTACTGCATATGGTATTACTATGATTTTAAAGGTGTCTAAAATTTTGCAGGTTTTTGGGCTGTATTCTGTGTCCATATTTTCTAAGCTTTGCCACTCTGCAACATGAATTCTTTATTATTGCTTAAGAGCCATGGTGCTGGGTTAGGTTTAACTCTTTTGGTCCTGAGAGAAGCCTGTTCATCAATGATATATTTTTTTTAATTCAGGCACAGAGTTATATATTGGGAGTGTTTTAAGATTTCTTCAGTAGTATAGATTCAGGCTGTTGATGAAAGCTTCTTTGCAGAAAGTAGAAAGATTGTGTACTTGGGTGTAATGATGATCTTTATAAACATAGGCTTGGTATCTGACACTTGATGTAAGGAGGTGATCACTTTGACTTTCAGGTAGGGTGCCAGAAGAAATGATTTTTGGGGAAGGGAAGTAAGAATCCAGTCAAGAAATATTTCCCTATTGATAGTTTTGCTGTACCTAACTGGAGCTTAAATAAGTTGAGTGAAGCCAAATAGATTTATTGTATTAGAGGGTCTCAGAGTTTATACATATACAATCAAGCTTTTAAGTCTCCCAGTATGATTTTTTTTCTTGAAAGATGCTAGTAGAGATAAAAGAAACAATATCTTAAGCAATAGTTATGTTATTGCCAGGAGAATGTAAAGTCATCTGAAGCATATGGTCTTATGATTACATATTTGGGAAAAGAGATAAAAATTAATTATTAAAATGAGAGGGCATGTGGGAAAAGCGAAAGTTTGAGATTTTTATGAATTATTCCAAGTCCACCAGCTTTTTATATTTTCTGTATAATCTTACAGTATTACAGCCTGAGGGAGTTCTCTTGAGCATTTATCTCCTGTCTTAACCAATCTTCTGTTATTATAACAATGTCTAGAGACTGAAGAATATCCATGCATGAGCGTCTAGCAGTTTGTTTCAAATACTTCAATGATTAACATGGAAGTGCTTTGAGGGTTGTGTGAATACTGCTTGGTTATTTGTTGTGGGTGCTGTGTTAGTATTCTGTGAGTGGCGAGATGGTCTGGATGAGGATGGATAGCTTAATTAGTTTCACAGTCAGAGATATGTGATAGTTGGGGGAGAACTGCTTATATTGGACTCTATGCCCAATTTAAGGAGTATGGGGTTGTGACATAGGCAATTATTCTTAAACAGATGGATTTAAGAAGTACAGCACAACCTGGGTGTTATGATGTAGTGAATCTGTAGTGTTAAGGATAGTAGTTTGAGAGATGAATGAAGGCAGATAATCAGTATAATGATGGTGGTGCTAGGTTGTAATTTGAGTGAGTAAAATGAGAGGAGGAAGAAGTCCAAACAAGGATATGGATAATATTGTAGTGCGTATAGCAGGAAAGCTAACAGTCAGGAAGACATCTCAGGAAAGCTGAAGGTAAACAAGCAATAGAGTGTGCAAACTGAGCTCAGGTATAGAAATAGTAAGAGTGCCAATAATATGAAAATGGCTAGAGGAAGAGAAGTGGTTAAAAAGTGGGTCGTGATTTAGGTCAGGGAAAGTGATGGTTTATGTTTGGAATTTTCAGAGACAAGTGAAATGTGAAAGGTGAGGCTGCTTTGGGAGGGAGAGAAAGAAGTATGAGCTTTGTGTATTGAAATATAGAGGGTCATAGAGGTAGATGTATGGGGTGGAAAATGTGGAGAAGGAAAGAAACTGATGTTAGTGGTTGTAAAGTTAAGCTTGGAGAAAAAAATAAGTTAGCAGATGTAGGTGCAGTTTATTTGAAGCTTTGAGGAAAATACACTTTGTCACTTGACAGGAAAGGAATATGAGGGTAAAATGGGTAGATGGAAATATGGTTGTGTTTGCTAGCAATGAAGTATTGGGGAAATACAGCAGCAGGAGAAAGGACCATAGAAATGTAAATACTGAATGTTAACACATTACTTTGTAAATTACTATTTTTTACCAATTTTCTGACATATAATTACTGTCATTTCTCTCATACCAATCATGTACTTGCATGTTTTGCTCTATTCATGTACCAGGGGTATGACTGAAAAGGGTCAGTAGACCAGTTTACTTACCTGGTTATCCAAAATGATAAACAAAATATGGTAGGATGTAAATATAGAAATATGATAGGCAGTAGAATGTGAGAAGTAGGTAGGAGGAATTTATTATAAGGAGGGTAGTAGGGAGAAAAAAATTATCAGACATAATTTTAACTGCTTTAGTTGGCAAATGTAGTCGAAAAGGAAGGACACATGAAGTATAAATTAAGTGTAAGGGGGTAGATAATATTTGGGGGCAGTGAAGGAGAGCAAAGAGAGCATAGGAGAGGGTAAATAGAGCAGGCCTTAGCCTTGCAGGACAGCTTTCATCTACATAAACAGTATATTGTGAGAGTTGGAATAATATGGGGTGCTGGGGACTTAAACATTATGGCACACAAAAAAAGAAAGAAGAAGTTGTTATGCACTACTTTGTAAGGTGGAAAAGAGGGGGTCTAATATAGTTATCAGCAACTCTCCGTGGGTCAAAGAAATAAACTGTGCAATCTGTTATGCAAGAAATAATGCAAACAAGGTGAATGTCAGTGTTTTAAGTGAAATTTCTACATAAAGCAACTATGGGTCTCAGATGGTTAGTATAATTAGAAAGGTTGAATGCTGCAGCATATTGGCCTAAATAGTGGAGCTCTGTGTTTTTCATTGTTATTCAATTTTCAACAGTACTGCCTTGTCATATACCAGCTTGAAGTCAAATTCAGTCATAGCTATTTAGATTGTATAAAAGTTTCAGGTTTGATGAGATGAGACAATTTTATAATAGGTTTGGGAGTTTCAGTGTGCAATAGCAGGCATGGAATGTATAGCTGCATTTTAAATTACAAAAAAATTGAAAAATAATGGTTAACAATGCATATAAAAAGAGAGAGAGAGAGAGAGAGACAAAGATAATACTGCAGCATTAAGCAGGAAACAGGAGCAGCATAGATCCCTGCAACACTCAAGTTTGCCTTCAGTAACAGAAAAAACAGCTCAAGAGGACAACACTAGGATAGAGGGTAAAATTATGAGTAGAAATAAATTGAAAAACTATCCACATTTCTAAAGCTATAATCTATAATTAACAGTCTATGCAGCAGTGGTAGAACAATATACTATATACTGCAGCCTTGCTGTGCAGCAGTTTTGTGTGGTTGTGACACTGATTAATTTGAATTACACTTTTTACAAGCTTCCATGTTTACACCAGATAACTATTTGAATCTGAAACTTACAACAAAATCTTGAAAATATTCCCTTGTATTACTTTACAGTTTGATGAATTAAAGCATTGTAAATGGATTACAGCAGCAAATTCTGAAAAGATGTGTTCACTTATTGGTTGGGAGGATGGCATAATGGTTACCATTATGCAGAAGGTGCAGGGTTTGATTTCCCATGGGATAATTGGCCAGGCTTAAAATGGCCCACAATGGTAGTTAGCTTAGTACTAAGCTATAACCTATGACAGGAAAGAAGCAGAGGGTTGTTGCAGTATAAGGATAAAACTGAGAATGCAGAAAATGACATATGATGAATGTTATGCTTATATAAATAAATACTTTTCACAATTGCTGTTAAAACTTTGCATTTGCATTTTTTGAGAAGTGTAATTTCAGATGTTTTCAGAATAAGGGAATGGTTTATATTTTAGTAGATTCTGAGCTTTTGAAAATAATTAATGTACATTAAACTTTTCAGTGGTTCCGTTTCCCATTTCACTACAAATAAAACATTAAATTAAATGTAAGAATGGGTTAATACAATCTCTACAAGTTCAAACAGTGTCAAATTCTGTATTCTTACTGTTTGTCAAAAGGCATTTTAAAGCCTCCAAGCTCTAAGTATGGGAAATGGAAGTGCACAGACTTACTGTATCCATAATTACAAAGCAATAAAAACTCTCTCATTTAAAATAATTGCATTCTCCTTCTAACTGAACAGAACCTCTAAAGTAGGAAGGATGGCCATTCCTATAAGGTTGTAGTTTCCATTCTATAACCTGTTCTTTCCTTTGAGTAAGTGCCATGGGATAATTTATATCCAACTCAGCTACTACCATCCGGGGCAAACAGGACATTAGTGCGATGTTTCATTCAAAGGGTGGCACACTCAGATTGCGGCATCCTCCCTTATGCTACACATCAATGTCAGTGTTGGGAAATTAATCCATATACCTGGTGTGGGAGTATAACCAACAGCCTTGCTCTACCTGTTGAGCCAGTGTCACTAAAACTTCTGTAATGGCAAACAGCTTTTAAAGCTGTTAATTGACTTCTTTAGCCTTTTTAATTAGACTAATATCTGTTTTACAGAATGGGGTTGGTTAATTTTAACAACGGCTAGGTTCTTACATAAACACCTCTCTAATAACAAGCTTACAGTACATAGAACTTACTGATTATGCTATGAAACTCAGAAAAAGACAACCTTGTCATGCACCTCTCTGATATCATAGAGTTGTATTACATGTTTTGTTAAGCACCTTTCAGTGCTTTTATGTTCTAGTCTCATGTTAGAAAATACAAAGCATTCACCATGTAACAGCAGTGGGAAATACTAACCGCTTTACTCTACCACCTAAAAAAAGCAGGTGTAAGAATGTAACAGTTTTTTAAAGCTGTTAGTGCATCAGGAGTACAATTAGCTTCTGGCTATCATCCGTGTGACAGTGCTAAGTTTTGCTACCATCCATATGACAGTGCTAAGTGTTTTGTTACCATCTATGTGACAGTGCTAAGTGTTTTCTAAGTTTCAAGGTTGCTAAACTCTTTGTATTTCCAAATTTTTTTCTGTAACTTGTAGTAGGCAGCTAAATCTTTACATGCTGCAAATAATTATATTTGGGTCTCTCTGAAAATAATTCAGTTGTTATGTGCTCCCAAAATGGGTGTTAAGCTTCTATCTGAAGTTGGAATTCTGGACAGTTGTGTCACGAATACATAGCAAATTGGTTAGAATTACAGAAACAATCATGATTCTCTTAAGTTACAGTGGATTACTTATACATGAAGCTTGTTATAACAAGGTTATTTTTTTTTGTCATTTTCAGAATGTAAATGGGACATTCCATGTATTGCAAAATAATTTTCTCCATCTGCTTTTTAATCTTTGCATCGATTCTTCATCTTAACTTTTACAGAGCTTACTGTTAACATTATGTTTTAAGAAACTTTCTTTAATTCTTTCAAAACACATGTTCACATCATAGTGAACTATCTTCTGGAATAGTGAAATGGAAACATTTACCATTGGGGAAGCACCTTTGTAAATTATTTTACAGCTTGAGCTGGTTTGTATTTAAATTTGGTGGACATGTAAATGTAAAGTGAGTTTTACAAGAAATTGAACACAGCTGTTTCAAGGTAGTTACATGGAAAAAGACTGTAGAGGTGACCTGTTTAAGATTTCTAGACCATTGTTTTGATATTGATTTTTGTAAAAAAAAATAATACAAAGAAAGAACTAGCATTGCTTTACTGCAGTTTGGAAATAGTCATGTAAGGCAAACTTTGTAAGAATTTTATATAGTCAGATTTTTGAAGGCTTCAGAGAATTCATAGTACAGATGATGATTTCATGAACGTATGAGATTATCAGGACATAACCGCTAGACTTGATTAATTCTAAAGTAGAGTCGGCTGAGCAAATAAAATTCAAGGCTACTTTAGATACACTGCGGATATGAATAGTTTATTGATTAGAAATATGAAAGCTAGTTCAGATAACTAGAGAATGTAAATATTTTATTGATTAGAAATATAGAGAAGAAACAATGATATTTGTTACTACACTGGGCAGTAATATGCAGGACTGTATGGGTGTTCTGAAGAAAAAGACACATTCCATTGACCGACCCTTTGTTGGAAAAGGTACTGGGTACTGATCTGTGAATGATATACCACCTGAGTATAAGTGCTATGGGCAAACTAGTTAGAATCTATGTAGAGTGCATGTTATATATTCCACAGATGTGGTTATTATTCATTTAGAAAGTACATTCATTTAACAAGGAGTTTACTTGGATTAATACAAGTAGAAAAGTTCTGATTGCAAATCTTGCAATGTAATACTACAACTGCAGTGTATATGGCCAGGTATACTTAGTAGATTGAATTACTAAATAACTAAAATATATAAGATTGAGATGAGAAGATTGTAATGCTAAAACAGCACAAATGTACATTGCCGAAACTACAAACAACGAAATGCAATTGCGCATGTCAGACACCAGGCGGAACTTTAGAATGTAGATCACAAATGCAGACAAAAATCAGCAACTACACTTAAATACATAATTTAACAAAGAAATATACATTTTACAACATTTTTGCGGGGGGGGGGGGCAAAACCCCCTGCACCCCCCTGCAAATTATATATACCAACTCCGAGATCGTGCTGCAGTGGGGAAAAGGATACATTTTGTGATCTTCACTGTACCATTTTCTCCATTAATAAGCATTGAAAAGGTGCATTTTTAATTTAAATTAACTGTTTAAATGTAGTACCTGTTTTTTTTTCTGTCTGTGATCTCCATTCAGTACTTCCAGCTGCTGTCTGTCATGCACAGCTGCAGTTCATTGTTTGTAGTTTCAGCCACGTACATTTTCACTGTTTTAACATTATGATCTTCCTGTCTCGATCATATAAATTTCAGTTATTTGGTAATTTGACCTACTAAAGTATATCCGTATGGCCATATGTACTTGTCTGTGTAGAGCAGAAATCTAGAAAATTAAAGGCCTGTATTAAAGAATGCTTGTTGGAAGTTAAGTGAAAAATGGTAAAAAAAAAAATGCCCTGATTAAACACACACTGGTCCATAAGTAAACAAAATTTAGCTTCATGTTAAATTACATTACATTTGCTTGACAGTAGTGGCAGACAGTACTCCTATGTACTTTGCCCTTAAAGTGCATTTAACATTCTTCCTCACATCCCTTCCATCCCTGTCTACTATGACACACTTTCTCTACCTGTTACCTCTTGTATGCTTCTGAGGGTTTCCTCTCCCCCATGCTTTTCTGCAGTACTTTCCATGGGTCCACAACACCCTCTGTGATGAAATAATTTTGGAGATCCAGGAATAGTTAATCATTATAGATTGTCGCCTATAGCTCCTCCTTCTGTGCCTGTTCTTCCAGTTCTAGCGGACCCTAATGACATCTCCCTGACATAATCTTGTGCACCAATATCATGTGCCCCTTCCTCTTCCGGACCTCACTGAGAACAGTTTGAGCTCCTCTAGTGTCTCATCATATCTTCATCTAAGTGTCCTTCCAGTGATTTTTTTGGATACTTACAGCATTCTGATGCCCTTTTCCTTATACAGTACCCAGAATTGTACAGTACTCAAGATATAGTTTGACTATTGTCTTGTAGAATAATAACTTTTCATTTTTGCTTCTTGTTTTTTGCTGCTACTATTTTGTCAGTCTTGCTCCTTATGGTCTGATCATATTTTCAACATCCCTAAGTTCCTTTTCTGCTCCGTTGCCATCATTTCAGTTCTCCCAGCTGATATTTTACAGCAGTGTTTTTATGATCTAGGTACAGTCCTTGGTATTTGTCTGCAGCAAACTTTAACCAACACCTTTTTGCACACTTGGATACCATTTTTATATTCATCCTCAGACTCTTCCCCATCCAACACTGCTGCTTCTATCTTTGTGCTGCCATCGGAAAGTGTGATCCTGTTTTCTGTTCCTTCAGCTATGTCTGAAACAAACATACAAAAAATACTGACCCCAGGACTGAGCTCTGTGGTAGTCCACCAGTCACCTTTCCGATTTCTGACATTGACCTTCTTAACACAATCTTCTGTGATCTAGCCTTCAGTCATGTAGCAGAGCATTTCTCAGTCTATGCTATATCTGGACCCTATTTATTTAATAAAGACACTGCACTGCAATGTGAACTATATTTTTTATGTTCATATGCCTATCCCTTCCAGTTTTCTAACTAGCTGTCCATATGGGTCCATGTTAAATGCATACCATACCTGTAGATATTCTCCAGCCAAGTTTTCCTGTAACCCAATCATAACATTGGATCAAGTGTAACTTAGATCTTTCTGTACATGAACCTTTGTTGGTTTTTGTCCTGAAGAATGTTGTTGTTTAGAATCATAACCATATTTACCTTCAGGGTTCTCTCCATGACTTTCTCTGCTACTTAGGATAGGGTAAGAAGCCTATGGATCCTGGATTTTTCCTGATTCCCCTCTTGAACAAGGAGTCATATTTGTTGTCTTCCAGATATTTCTACACTGGTCAGTGATCTGTTAATGATCTCCATTCAGGCATGTGTCAACACACTGGTCAGAAGTCCCATGGGCCCTAGGGACAGCCTACCTGATACCTGTGCTTTATCTTGCATAAGGGTAGCTTTTTCCCCTCTCCCCTTCTGTATTCTTTATCATTGTGTATGTCCACTGCTCTTCACACTATGCCTACTGACCAGTATGGCACCCTTCCCTTGCTTTTTCTCTGAAGGCTCAGGAGAATACTTCATTCATTCATTCATTCATTCATTCATTCATTCTTCTTCTTTTTCTTTTGGCATTTCCCAGTTAGGGGTCACCACAGCAGATCACCTGTCCACTCATGATTGGCAGTGGAGTTTTACAGTGTTGAGTTGCCAGCCTGGCACTCAACCTTCCACAGAAGGCACACACACATGCATGGATGCACATACTCATGCCTAGGGCCAATTTAGAGTGTCTAATCCACCTACTTTGGGATGTGGGAGAAAACCAGAGCACCCAGAGGAAACCCACACAACCACAGGGAGGACATTCAGACTCTGCACAGAAGGCACCCCAGCCGAGGATCGAACCGGAGAACCTCTTGCTGTGAGGCGGCAATGCTAACCACTGCACCACTGCGGCCACCCTGAATATTTTATTCATTACTTCTGCTTATTCTAACATCTTCATCATTGTTTAGCCAGGCAAGGTCTTTTGACCCTATCTTCCTTTCTGATAGCCTTTTCCTTTTTTATTGACCTTTTTTGCCAAATCCCTTTTGACTTGCATTTTTACTGCCTTTATTTCCTTTGTTGTCTCTGCTTGCCTCATTGAATTTTACCTTTTCAACCACCTCCTTCACTTCCATGTCTAATAATAATAATAATAATAATAATAATAATAATAATAATAATAATACCTATTTGTTAACCATTTTTTAATCAGCTAGGCCCACTGAACATGCAGTTTCTTTGCAGGGCAAGCTGGGAGCAATGTCAGGTTAAGTTACTTGCTCAGGTCACTCAGGCAGAGGGAATCAAACCTTATGCCACAGGAACTATAGCTTAAAGACGTAACTCTCTGCACTGACTGCCAGAGCAATTATGGCCAGTGGTGAAGCTTTTATTAAAATGACTAGACTCACATTATTATGTAGCCATTTTTGGCTTTCTCTTTTTGCTTTTTTAACTCTTCCTCAGTTTCCCAAAGCACTAAATATTGCATCCCAGCCCCATTGCTATTGCTTGTTTAGTCCCCCAGTTTATCCCCGGTCCTTCAAATTCATCTTTCATGTTATCCTCTAATCCAGCATGATACACTGCCTTTAAATCCCACATTAATCCTCGTTGCATTCTTACCTAGCCCTCATTCTAACTCACACAGCACAACAATCACTGTTGGCCAATACTGTCTTTATCTGGACATTGTTAACCTCCATCTTGGTTAGGATCACATCCAGAATTCTATCTCCCATGATACCATTCTATACTATTGGACTGAACCCCTCATGGCCCAAAACATCAGTCAGCTCTTGCTACCTTCCTACTCTTAACTCTGATACTCCCTGTCAAGTCCTGGCTAATTGAGACCCCACATGAGTGCAATCTTATTCCTCCTACTTCACTCCTTTATTCTTTCCTGTAGCCCCTCTGACTCCTCATTTGACACATGTGGGGGGTGATACTCTATCAAAGTGGCAGCACTCTTCCCCTTCCTCTACATTAACTGTCATGGTGCTTAAGCTATATTCTGACACTGCCTTCTTACTTTTCTCTTTCATAGTGTACTGCGCCTCTAATTCTTTAAACCTGTACTTTGTGATGATAAGGAGATCACTAGTCCACTTCCATACCTCCATTCTTTGTCATTTGGGAAAAACTATAACGATTCAGGCACCTCAGTGTCTCATCCCTTCTTATCATTTTCCAGTACATAACAGATGTGACTTAAGTACATCAGCTGTGAATAACCCTGTGTTACTCACAGACAAATATGTGATAATTACTTAATTATCATATTCATGTAGTACTAGGAGGAAATCCCCATATTTTAAGATCTGTGAGACAATAGGGAAAATTGTCTTTGATAAGCTGCATGCATTGCATGAAATGCAACAGCTTAAATATTCCAGTTTCAAATAACATTTACAATTTTATTTTGTCTGTCAGTCATATGACATTAACATATAAATGGTGGTTGGTGGAGTTAGTTAAGTTGAATAATTGTCAGAAAGGTGATTTTATCTGATAATTGTGAAAGAATACTCTAAATGAAACTGAATGATGATCATAGTTTATGAAGAATTCATGGATATTAAGTAGGAAATCTGGGACCAAACTGCCAAGCAGTGGCCCTTTATGGCCATTTGTTGAAACACCAATATTAATGCACAGTACCTTCAACATGAGCAAGTCTCCAATGGGGGTGTCAACTTGATGTCATTGGCTGATGGATATTAGAAATGAGTGGCTGGCTGTCAGATATACTTCATCTGAAACTGGAACATTTTATATTGAACTCTGCAGTATGACTGCACATTATGTCCAGTTTATATAAGAGGCTATACATATCAAATTCCGTATGAGTGCCCAAGATTTTGTTTAATAACTTACAAGCAGTATGACTGACAATGCATCACAGTTCAGCATTCAGACATACATTGAGAAAGGCATTCAAGTAATGTGAGTTTGTTAAGATTTTAAATATTTTTTCTTCTGTCGATTACTTGTTTTTTTTTTTTTTCAAACTGTGCATTTTCTTCAGACAGTGTATCACTCTTAGGCCAGGGTGTTTCTAGTCAAACAAGGCCTTTTCATTTTAATTTCCTTTGGTAACAGCATATTAGCCCTGTTCACATATTCCTGCTTTATAAATTCAGATTCCGCAAAAGCAGCAATGTGTACTAATTCACTGCAAACATGAATAAGAAGCAACTTACAGAAATAAGCTCAATAATCACTGAAATGTTATTTATAATTTGCATTCACCTTTCAGTATAAGAGCTTATCAACCACAAATGCTGTTAGTAAGTACTAGCTGGGGTTCTGCAGTAGCTTGGTCAGGTGTGCTTGTGTGTGTGTGTGTGTGTGTGTGTGTGTGTGTGTGTGTGTGTGTGTGTGTGTGTGTGTGTGTGTGTGTGTGATAATATAAGAATGGACAGTTTTTTATTAACAGAAGAATGTAAGGACCATATTCTTTATTTCAGTAATGTAGTTACTGATGGATTTGTACCTAGCAGTGTCATTAGAAGGACTGTTATAACTTGAGAACAGACCATGTTATAGTGCCTTTATAAAGATGGTTAACTATTGCTGAAAGAACTGAAATATGTGGACAAGGAGATTATGGGGAGGTTTTCTTTATTACAGTGGCTGACAGTGGCAGAGTATACCTCTATTAATGCCATTGGAGAGATCAGAAGTGCTAGGTATTGTAACTCCAGATTTCATTGTGAAGGCTGTTGTAAGATAGATGGAGATTTTGTTTTTATTATCCAAAAAATTGGACTAGTAGTTTAAAAAGGATGGATATTCTTTATATAAATGGTGGACTGGGTACTTGCTAATACCCATAACAGACAACATAACTCTGGGCCATTTGACACCCCTGAGGTTAGTATTGAAATAAATACATGGGTGGTAGGTGACAATGTACAGTGATATGATAAAAATAGGAAGAAACTGGGGTACACTAGAGAAATCCCCATGTACATCATGCATAATTAATCCAAGCAATAAACAGAGGCAAAGAGTGATCCCTGAACAATAGACTATTGTGGCATATGCATCCATCTTTAACTTTATCAGTTTAGGGTCTTGAACATAAACACCTCACAAAATATTTATAACAACAACCTAGAACTTCAGCATTAGGTACTATTTTCTTAATTTGCAGTCTAGATCATCAGTAAAATATCAATGCATTTAAAATCTGGGAGTCTTTGTTAAACAAATGGTCCCAAATGGTCTTTTAGCTAGAATGTAGTTTGTGCATCTTATGAAACTGTGAATCCATGGATGTCTGTTTTGCCATTTGAACTGTTTGCCTACATTTGTTGGAAAATTGAAATTATTCTGCATCTACTGCACAAAGAGCTATATTTAAAATGCATCTTCTTAATTAACTCTTTATCAGAACTCCTTCATCCATCTTATTTCCACAGCTTATTTATTATTTATTTATTTATTTCCAGTTTGATGACCGGGCAGGTCCAGTGGGCTCAGGGAGCCCATTTTCAGTGGAGGCCCGGGGAGATAAGCTCCACATTACATAGTTTAGATACAAAATGTTTGCTTTACATACATTAGTTACAGGTACAATTGTGGAAAAGAAAAGCCTTTACAATTTCACTTCATGCAAGAGAAACAAACATAAGATCGTGGCTACATAGTGCAATTTAGTTATTTACAATGTTTACATTTGTGATAGGCTAGCTTGAAGACAGAGGTAGTCAGGTATTAAAATGGTAGAAGTGTTTATTAGGTAACGGGGGAGGGTGCAGTTACATTTCCTGTTAGAGTAAAGATGGGAATGTAGCTGAGTTTTAAAGGTTTCAAAGTTTTTGCAAGTTCTTAGAGAAGAAGAAAGAGAATTCGATTTTTAGCTAAGGAGAATGATAGAAGAAGCTGACCTGCAGGGTGGTTGGGTTTATGGACAGAGATTAAGTTTTGGTGAGTAGATCTGAGAGTTCTGTGAGGGGTATAAGGTTGAAGGATGTTGGTTAGTGCAGGGCACTTAGAAGGAGGAAATATTAGTCTGTGGGCTGTGGTGATTTGGAGATAGTCTAGGTGGTTGTAGCGTTCAAGCCAGTTTAACAAACATGTAGGGAAATACAATGTGGGAGGAGAATTTGGCTTTGGTTGCAAATTTGGAAATTTTATTGTAACAGATTTCCAGTTTGGAGGAAAGATAGGCAGATAAGTTTGTTAGAAGATGAGCCCCATACAGTAGTGAGGGGAGTAGATAGCTGTTGGCTAGAGTTAGTCTGGTGGAGGGTGTGAGGAAGTGGATGTTTCTGTATAGCAAGCCAAGTTTTATATGGGTTTTTTTGATGTTTTGCTGGATGTGAGTATCAAATTTTAGGTGTTCATCAATGGTAACTCCTAGAAGTTTAGCAAAAGGAACAACATCTATAGTAGAGTTGTTTTGGCTAATGATATGGAATTAGTTTTTATCAATAGGGGATGCTTTAGAGGGGGATAATAGAAGTATTTTGGATTTGTTGGTTTTGGAGCATCCAATTTTCAGTGGTGGAGAAAGCTGATTGTGTCACTGCTTGGAGCTCTGGAAGATTAGAGGTGCAGCAGATTAAAGTAGAATCATCTGCGTATTGCACAAGTTTGGTGTTGTATAAGGTTTTGTGAAAGTCATTAATAAAGATGTTGAATAGCATTGGACCTAGTATGGATCCTTGAGGTACTCCAGTGGGGGTAGGAATGAAGGTAGTGGTGCTTTTTCCTCATTTTACAGCTTGAGACCTGTCAGAAAGGTAGCTGGAGAACCAAGATAAGGTATTGTGGGAGAGATTAAGATTAGAAAGATAGTTTAGGAGGTGGGTATGGGAGATGGTATCGAATGCTTTGGACAGATCTAGTAGAACTGTAGATACTATTTTTCCAGAGTCACGGGCAAGGTTTACTGTGTGTAAGAAGGAGAGAAGGGCAGTGATGGTACTATGGCCAGGTCGGAAGCCGTGTTGGGTAGGAGTGATTAGTTGATGACTGGCTAGGAATGGCATAAGATGAAGGTGGATGCATTTTTCTAGGAGTTTAGAGATTGGGGAGAGGATAGCAATGGGGTGGATGTTTGAGATGTTATTGTTTTTGCTACCTTTATGGAGAGGTAGAATAAAGGTGGCACACCATAATTTGGGTACCTAGGATTCCAGCATGGACCTATTGATCAAGATGCTAATGGGGAAAGCGTTGCCATCAGCAGCTATTTTTAGGAAGGAGGATGGGATGTTGTCAGGGGCACTGGAGCATGGTTTTAGTTTAGAGAGTAATTTCTTTATGTGGGAGGCTGAGATGAGTTTGAGCTCAAATGTAGGAGGAGGAATAGTAGGGGTGAGGAAGATTGGATAGGTTGAGGGGATGGGTTATTGTTTGGGAAGGTCTTGGTCAGTTCTGCTATAGAGTTTGTGAAGAAGGAATTGAATAGGGAGGCTATTTCAGGCTCAGATTTGCTGTTGTCAGGGCAGCGGTTGCTTTTGGTACCTGGGTTGAGAAGGGAATTAATGGAATTCCAGAACTGTTTGGGGTTATTAGAATGGTTAAACTGAAGTTTGATATAGTAAGACTTTTTCTCTAATGACTTGTTTTTTAGTAAGGTTGCATAATTGTTTATATTTAAGTAAAGTTTCAGGCTGTTTGTTTTTCAGATAAGCTTTCCAGGTTTTATCTCTTTGTAGCATAAGTTTTTGGGTGTCTTTAGTTAGCCAAGGGGTGGTCTTTGTTTTTACTCTTTTTGTTCTTATTGGAGCTAGGCAGTTTAGGACATTTATGAAGGTTGAGTTGAAAAATTCTACAGCTTTGTCAAGTGGAAGTGTTTTTAGTGGGCTCCAGTTAATTTGCTTTAGGGAGTCAGAGAAAGTAAAGGGGTTAAAGTTTGAGAGGTTACGTGTTTGAATATAGTGGTGTTGGTGAGGAGAGGAGAGGGTAGCTCTATGGGTGAAGGCTGGGAATTCGTCTCCTAATGGGTCAAGTATTATGCTGGATTTTATGACTTTATTAGGATGGGATACAAGGATCCAGTCTAGTATGGTACCAGGGGGGTTTGTTTTGATAGGTCTGGTGATGGAGCTAGATAATTGGGAGTAAATACATAGATTGATGGATATGGTGGGATTAGGGTTATTGATTTTGTTCCAATCAATAGTTACATCTCCAAGTATATATGTTTCTAGCTTAATATTGATGGATGTCCAGAGGAGGATTTCCTCAAGAGTAGTGATATTATTACCAGGGGGGATATAGAGGGATATAATGCAAATGCTTTTGTGGTTATTTATTTTTAGTAGGCCAATTACTAGTTCTGCATAGTTGAATGGAGGGATAGGATTGGGGTCGGGGGTTGTGGATAGTCGGTTAATGTAGATTAAGGCTACACCACCACCTTTTCTGTTTACGTCGTCATTTCTCAGAGATTGAAATCTGGGAGGGACAAATTCGGAGTCACTGATATGTGGTTTTATCCAGGTATCTGAGATGGCTACAATGGTGGGTAGGTTGTGGTTTAGCCAAGCGTGGAAGTGGGCTACTTTGTTTTTTAAACTCTGGGCATTGATGGTAAGGAATTTGAGATATCTGAGGGTGGTTGAATTATTATTGACAGGGGGAATGTGACTAGGGGCAGTATTTGGTCCTGGATTTGGGTGTATGTCCCCAGCTAAGCAGAGGTAATTGAGGAAGGAAAGTAGTGTTTTTGATTTGGAATTTGTTAGTCGTGGACAGTAGGGTATTAGTTTAGGCTTTCAGTATTTAATTGAGGGTGTGAAAAATTTATTCTGAAGTAATGGAGTGGATTGGGTTGAACTAGAGAGGCAGATATGTTGTGGAAGTGTGTTTCTGAGGCAAGTGGAAGGAGGTGGTGAGATAGGGGATAGGATAGGGAGGAGGGGTGCAGTTGGTTATAGGTGTAGGAGGTGGAATGGTATAAAGGGTGTAGTAGTAGAATGTAGATAGATGGAGCAAGAATGGCAGTGGGTAGAAGAGAAGGCATGGTAGAGGATAGAAGTACAGATGCAGTAGAAAAGGGATCTTGAAGGAAGGAAAGGAGTAGATTTGATTGGCAGGAGGAGGTAGGCTGGGGAGGGGCTGCTGAGTGGAAATGGTTGGTTGATAGAGGGGAGGGGCTTTGTAGTAGAAATAAATGTAGAAGTAGTGAAGTTTCAATGCAGTGATTTAAGTCTGCTAACACTGAATTCATTAATTGCTGCTTCCCATAGAAAAATCATTGATGATATGATTTCTGTTTGCTTGCTGGTAGAGGTTCATTATGTCTTGACCTTTTCTACAATGATGGAGTTAGTATATTTAAACATGGAGGGTTTTAAAGGGAACAGGGAGCTTGGCCCTGAAAAAAGGCTCTTTTATGAGATGATTAACTGAAGGTTTGACAGCTTTTTCATTCTGTTGCATCTTCATCTAGTTGAAGCTTAGGAAAACTTAGGGGAAGCAATTCCATTACTCCTCATCTTGCTCTCTACTTTCTTTCGTCCACTTTAATCAATCTATTCTCTAAAATTCTTAATTTTTTCTCCATTTTTTATTAATTTGTTTTCTCTCTCCTTCATATCTTCTGATTCAGAATTCTCCCAAATATTTTTATTTTTTCTACCCTCACAAGAACATTCCCTTCTTTTTCCTCTTTTTTTCTAATTTTAGACGAACAGTTTTTAAGCCATTTTATCAACATTGCTGCCATCCACTTTCCCTTACTATGCCATTTCTCTTCCATTTCCTGTACATAAAATAAAGAAAATTTCTACACCATTTTTTCTACTTTGTTGATCATCTCCCATTGATTGCAAAGCTTCTGACATATACTCCTTGTTCATCTACACTGCTAAAACATAGGAGTAATTTATGCTCCCCTCACACCACATCTTCAGCATGCGTCATTCTCTTTCTATCACTCTTTCTTTAACATTCTAGGTGTAATAAACCACCTATGCAACAGTCTCAGTTTTTGATCTCATATCTTAATTGTACCATTGGATTCCTTGCAATTTACAACTCTTTCAGTTATTCTCTCTCTGCCCAAATCACTCCTTAACTGTTTTCCCATCTTCTTTTCACTGTAGCCAGCCTCTTATTTGCTCTCAGATTATGGGGCTTCCTGGCCTATAACTTTTTTTTTCATTGTCAACTCTGTTTCTTCTTTGAGAATCTTCTTACCCCATCCTTATTTCTGCAGTTACAGTCCCTGATTCATTTGTACATTTCCCTTTATTTCATTTAGAACCTTGTTAAACACCCAGTGAACCTGTCGCATAATCCTATATTCCTTTTGATGATACTCAGACCCTTTAATCTCTTCTCCTTCTCTACTAATTCTCCAAGAACCCCCAAACTACTAACCATCACGTTCCCTTTCCTGTGATGCATTATTAATTGAGGATAAAATACAGACATTAGGATAATTTATTTATTTCACATTTGGTTACCATGGATACTGGGTGGTGCCCATTTTCTTTGAAGGCCCATGGAGAAAAGCTCTAGGGACAATTAGTAAATTGCATTATCTTACATTAGCTTATTACAGAGCAACAATGAATGTTTTCACATACAAGAAAGAATATACAATAAATGATAGCACATCATTTTACATATATTAGATGAAACATACTTGCACATTAATTACAGATCTTAGATATTACTAAGAAGATTATATACGAGACACTTCATATCAAGAGATAAAAAATGATATTGTCTGCAGTTTTCTCTTTCAATTAATTATCAGTAATCATGCTATGTAACATCCTCTGATCATTCTTTCTCAAGTGACTCGGAATTTCAACCTCTTTATTCCAGTCTTAACGGAATGTTTGGCCTGAACTTTGCACTCTTGCACTTTCTTCAGTGTGTGATTGGCCCCTTGTGCAAGAGTTATCTCAGCATATTTGTGTGACTTCAATTCATTAACCCACAAGTGACTCAGGAATTAATATCTCTGTGTGGAATTATAATTAGCATTAGCCAAAAGTACCTGCAATGCATTTATTGACCTACTTGGTAAACAAACAATAAACTAGAACTCGCCAGAGAGTCAACAGATTTTTCAGTGCATAAAAAGATATATCAGTACTGAACATGTCTCATGTTTGTTGTATTATCTTGGAACAAAGTTCTCAGCATATCAGGGATTGCAGGTAGTTAGAGAAGTTAGCAACTATGAAATCTATTGCTGCTAAAATAGAGAAGTTTTTCTCATGACCATGAATGGTATGCATCCTAATGTTCCTGTTTTGTCAAAAAACGCTATGAGAAACTTGAAACCCTACAGAAAAGCTCCCGCACAGCATTGTTGTCCCACTCCAGACTTGTTTCATGCTCAGGGTCTGGTAATTGGTGCAGAGGGATAAGGCTGTGAGCTGTATTTCCTGGGTTTGATTCTCTCAGCTCTCATTTACTTACTGTGTGACTTTGAGCAAGTCACTTAAACAAACATTGCTGTTGGCTCCTGAAAAAAGACTGTGTCCAGTGGGCCTACCCGGTTAACAAATGGGTATTATTATTATTATTATTATTATTAAGAGTGAGGTATGGAAAAACTGCTGTACTGTCATTAGATTCTCTGAACTCGGTTTGACACAAAATAATGTGCTTATATAGGTTACGTTAGTGTAGCAAATTAGGGCAGACAGTCCCAACTTACATAGTAAACAAGGCCATTCACCAAGACTGATTTTCTTCTCCATGATAAGGGCAGAATTGCCTTTTGTTCTAGTTGGAAGATTTCTAAAGGAGAAAATAAAATGCAATTTCATGTTTGGACATATCATGAAGTGATGGAATGCTGTCCCTACGAAACGTTTCCAAGCAGAATCCACTAAATGCATATAATGCTGATGATAGCACACTATGTAGTCTGAGAATATAGGTCTGCCTGTTACCACTGTGCATCACAATCATTCCATGTTTTAAATACTGACTCCAGTCTTTGCTTATGAAGGCACATCAGCTTGTGAGCTAAAATCATAGATATGAATGTCAGGAAATGTTAATCAGTAGCATGAAACAGAGCAGAATGTATTGCTGCTTTGCTCACACAGTATGTGTGGTGCTCTAACGGAAATATGCAAAGTATGCCATTGCATTGCACTATTGTCTTAGATGTTTTTGAAGCAGCTTTAACCTGGAACATTGTGCCATTCTTTTTTGAGTTGCCACTATGACAGTGGTGAAACAATATAAAATGCATTTTCTTTTGGTATGAAACTAATAGTGGCAAGATAATCTAAACTTGTATAAATAATATACTATTTTTTTTTGTAGAGCTGTAGGTAAAAAAAAATGTCCAATTTCTACAGCTCTGCACTTGCTCAAAAACAATCAGATTTTTGTAAGTAGGCTGTTGTACAATTCCTTGCTAATTTGCACACACCATATTTGGTGTTTGACTTTACCATTGCATTGCATTGTTGTCTTAGATGTTTTTGAGGCAGCTTCAGCACATAGAATGTGTTGGCATTTTTTCTGGGTTGCCACTCTGGTAGATGTGAAGAAATGTAAAACTCATTTTTTGTACAAGTTTCTAATGTGATAGCGGCAAGACAATCTAAACTTGTATAAATATCATGATGTTTTTCTTGTAGATCTGTAGATACAAAATAAAACATTGTCCTACTTCTACAACTCCCTACTGGCTCAAAACATTTCAATTAGATTTTTGTGCTGTTGTAAAATTTCTTGCACTGCCATTTTCAGAAGTTGTCTTATTCTTGGTGCATCTTTAAAGCTATGTTGTGTTCAGATTTAAATATTGAACATGAAATGTTTGAATGCTGGTAATATACTTCTGCCTTAAAGTAACACTCGTTTCTAGCTATTACACCAATTTTCTGTAACTGTCTTCACTAGTATCTATATACTCGGACCATCTACTCTGTCTTGCATCTCATTCAGCCTGCTCCGGGTTTCCATATTGCCCCTCTCAAGCATGGCACTAACTAAAACACGACATCATTCTTAAATAAAAGACTTGTGAGTAATTCACTTTAAGAGCACAAGCATTCAGATGTCTTTCTGCAATTGCATGACCAATAAGCATAGAGTTAAAAAAGGTACTAAGCCTTCTAACAAAGCTTTAGAGAGTTTGCTTACAATTATATGACTTTTTTGCCAGTAAAATTATATGAAACATTATTAAACTAAAGTAAACTGAAAGAAAGAAAACATTTTTCTTCTTTTCCCATATGCATGTGTCAGGAAACTATGAAAAAAAAAATCATTAAAATAAAATCCTCTTCCTCTACTGCTAGTTGTTGTGAAGGCTGCCAGCCTAGTAGATATAATTTTGTAAATAATTATATGTCATTGTAAATATTAATGTAATCCACAGGCTTGTTCTACAAATGTAAAGAGAAATATATGTTATGATTAAACTATATGTTGTACTAAGCTTTAAAAATGTAACCAAAGTGCAATCTGCTGGAAGAAAGCTGATAAGTCAAGCATTGCATATCTGATCTCAAGCTTGGAGACAGGATGTCTGGACCAGGAAATTATTTCTATTGTCTTGATTTAAGAGATAATGTTTTACATGTATAATGTCATTTATTGCTGTGGCTTCCTGCAGGTGCAGATTACAAAATGAAATGTAAATTTTAAGTTCTGAGCCTGGGAAACTAAATCAGAACTATTAAGAATGATGTAATCTGAAATGACTCAGCAGTACTGTGTTATCAGTTTAAGGACAGAGAGAAAGGCAGAGTATTTTGGATTTTGTCTGAACCTGAACACATCAACTCACCAGCACTCTGCCTTTACTCTGTATGTAAGTAGGATCTTAGACTTTAGTATTTATCTTAGGGATAGATAGAAATAGTAAGATTAGTCTAGCTGTTTTCTATATTTATGTCAGACTATCTTACAATATATTTTAAAAGTTTCCTGTGATCTCTGAACTCTGTAATGTCATTGTGTTGAAGTAATAAGACCTTTCAACTTTGGCTGTTTTATGTAGAGATAATTTAAGCTCCTAGTGTACATTGCATGTATTCAGTGATGCTGTCCAAGCCACTCCAATAGCTTTAGACCTGGGTCACACTTACTATTTGGATAACAGTAATATTATACAGTGAAACTGGTCACCCTTTGAGAAAGGCCTTATAGTAGCTGATATTAGGGGTTGGTGGCAGTGATTTCTACCTTATAGTCTGGAGAGAAGGGGGCATAGCTGGAGAACCTGTGCCAGCCTTCCCCAGGAGTGCCTGTACATTTGTATATAACTCATTTCTCAAAGTGTGTGTGTATCAGCTACTTGGGCAGGGACATGAAGCACTGGGTAGCCACAGAGGGTGCTGGATGTTTTGGCTTGACCACTAGGCTGAGATATGTACCCTATAGCTGTGCCAGTGGGGAGTCTTAATGGGGATCTGGAGAGAAAGGGAGAAACCAGCCTCAGACTGACTGTGATCTCTGTGTGCTCTTAAGGGAAATTGTACTTTACTGTGTGTTTGTACTTGTTATCATTCCCAATGTGCACACCCCTCACTGGTGCTAGTGGTAAGGATTGAGGCGCCTTGATTACTGGGCTAGTGCACGGGTGTCACAGTTGTTTCTAGACCTAAACTGAGTCTAGAGATAGAATCTGCCAATATTACATCTTATTCTCCCTGGGCCATTGCTGAAAATGGACTTCTACCCAGTCAGACATTCCTTGTAATCAAATGTCAGTAAATAAATAAATAAATAAATGAATCCATTGACATGGTTGTTTTTAATTTTGAAGGAGACCATATTTGTGCTTGATGTAAACACAATTATTGTCTTTAGTTATTTGCTAAATTAATGTATTTCTGTAGACCATCTCTTAACACTATTCAGTAAACATTATATGCCTCTTGGCCCATTCTTCATAAATTTTGGGAGTATCCTAGCAAAGCAATGTGGTATATCTTCCTGGAAATTGTTCAGGACTGTGTTATTTTAGATGAGTAAGATAAAGTCTGTTTGATAGGATTTACATTGTTTAGGGTAGCCATTTAATTTTGGTGAAAAGATCCATGGTCTGTGGTGAGGTCTGACTAGCAATCCTTAAGAAATCTAAATAAACAGGAACAACTTCAGTGGGCATTTAAACACCTTTTAAGTTCAACCCAATCTGATCAAAAGACATTCCTCAAAAAGTTTGCACAGTCTTGCCTTTAGTGATTGCTTGAAGACTGGGCAGGAATGAAGTTATATGTTTTGTGCTATAACAGAAACTGTTGAAGTAAAGCAAAACAACCAAAAAACAAAAACAGGAGGCGAAGCAGTCAGAAGTAGCACCAAAACGCCAAGTCCAATAATAAGTTGAATGCAGCTTTATTAAAATCCAATAGCGTTTTCGCTGCTAAAAAAGAATTGCAGCTTCTTCAGAACAAGAACTTCTGAAGAAGCTGCAATTCTTTTTTAGCAGCGAAAACGCTATTGGATTTTAATAAAGCTGCGTTCAACTTATTATTGGACCTGGCGTTTTGGTGCTACTTCTGACTGCTTCACCTCCTGTTTTTGTTTTTTGTGCTATAACTGCATCCCTAAATTTAAAACCAGCACAACTAAGTGACTGATGTGGCATTATATATTGCTGACTGTGAGAGACAAGGCAGCTAAGCTAAATGTAGAATTGTCTGGCAGTTACTGTGGAGCAAACATTTTAAGATATGCAGTAGAATCTTTTTATATAGTTTTTGTTATCCATATATTCACAATATTTGTATAACAAAAGTTTATTTTCTGAAAAAGACTTGAGAAGTATGAATTTAAGTAGAATTCAGTCTAGTTTATTTTCCTATAAACTGCAAGAGTTTGGTATTCTAGCCATACAGGCAATTCAGTCATGCTGTGATGAGTATGTAAGAGCAGAGATAAGCAAACCCAGAGTTTTTGGGAAGAGGAACATTTTCTACTTTGTGCAATGTTTACTCATCAGATTTCGCATCAAGTCCCCCAAAGTACCCAGCATTATGATTTCTTTTCTGTTGTTCCTAGTTTGTTCTACTTCAAGTATTGTGCAATCTGAGTTAGTTATGCAAAGTGTTAGCTATCAGTCCAAGCATGAACAAATGGTCACCCTGCATTTTAAGTTCAGACTGAAACTTAATTCAGAATATAATTTTTCCATTGCATGATGAAATCATACTGCTTCTTTATTTAAAAAGGGAGAAGTAATATTTTATCAAAATTTAATAGCCCTTTAAAGACTTTAAATGTCGTTAAGTCAATGTGATAGAAGAGGCACTTTTCCTTGCAAGCATGGCATGAAATGTTTTCTTTTCTTTTATACATTCTGTTATCTTTCACTTGTGTCTTTAATTTACTCAATGATGGCACTGTGAATGGATACAATGAAACATTATCGTCACACTTCATGGTACTGGTTTGTGGCTGTAAAGCTTGCATTACCACTATTGAATGTTAATCTTTAGGGCAGCCATACATTTTTTCATAATCTTTCTTGCAGCTTCATACAATGGGTAAAACCTACTTTAAATTATGGTTGATGGTTTCACAGAGCCATTTATTACATTAAAACAGGACTTTGATGCTGTGCTGGTTTTACAGATGTGTTTAATGTACTAATGGTTGTGGACCTGTTTTTTCTAAACTGTGGTTTCTAAACTGGAGATTTGTGACAAAGTAGGGAACAGGGAAAATAGTCACATACTTCCACTTAGATCATCTCAGAATGGTAGAATTGTGTGTTTTTTATCATATTTGGTCTAGTAAAGTATGCATTTTGCTGTATTCTGTCAGTTGATATTTAATTCCTGACCTGTTGTTGCTTATAAGCTGCTGAAAATAAATACAAAATAGATACGCGAGTGTGTGTGTGTGTGTGTGTGTGTGTGTGTGTGTGTGTGTGTGTGTCTGTGGGGTGGGGGTGGGATGAGGGGACTGCATCACCATCATCGATACACTTTCAAGCAGCTGGACTCTTGGAAGGCACTGTGCATACAAATAGATGAAAAAGACACCACAATGTTCAGAACACTCCTCAAATGCAGTCACAGTAAAAGTAAATCGAATGAAGAACAATGGAGATGGAGCTTTGTATGGCTGAACAGTGGTAGCTGGTGATGGAACAGCAAAGGTCAGGTGAAAAAAAATATTCAAAGGAGGGAAAAGTCCTGCCTGCCATCTTTGCAAATGAAAGGAAGGGGTATGAGCATGAAAGAAGAAAACAGAACATTGAAGCAAGATAGGATAAGAGACAAAAAGAGTTAATTTTATCAGACAGGCATACCTGGTGTACTAATGGCATATGGTATAAGTGTGTTAGAAAATCATGTTTTATTGTTTAACTACAGTAGTACCACAGACCTTATAAGTAGTCTTCTGATATTTGAATTTATTGAGGTAAAATCCCAAGGATGGCTATAGAAGAGACATTTCTGTAAGCTCAGTGCATATCATGTCTGCATGTTGTGTAGCACAATGTTACGTTGTTAATATAAGCTCTCAAAACATGTACAAATTCTAAAGCACAGCATCCTAATGGCTCTGTGTGTCACATTCCTAAAATTACTGCAGCCTGTCCATAGATAAGAAGAATGCCTCCTATGGCTGTGTCCATGAGGTCCATTTGTCATACAAGTTATCAGGAATGAAGATTAGTATAAACTAAACAAGCTACATCTTGCTATGAAGGAAGCTCTGAACATTTTAGAATTTCATTTTATTTGTTACAGATTTATTATAATTTCATAAGTGAAAGTTTCCATAAATTAAGGGTTGCTGCACGGCTTATGCGACCCTCATTAATTGACGGATATCCTTACTTTTCTCTGCATGCATTCGCACCGGTTGTTCAAAGAGATAAGTATGGTACAATCCATGTTTATATAACAGTACCAATCATTTGTAGAATAACATGTGATAACGAACATAAGCAGACATTTTTGATTGTACACAAACAGCAATGTTTTTACTTGATTGAGAAGCTTTAGAGAAATAGATGTGCAAAGCTGTAAAACTTCTAATGAAAGATTATCCAAACAATATTAATTTTAATTATATTGGAAAGCTAAAGTACTCCCATGCTTACATTAAGCAAAAACATTCAGGAAAAGGACATCTATGCAACAAAGATCTAATTCAGACCACTGCCCAAGACAATATTCCTTTAGTTTTTTCTAATGTTGAAGCTAGAGATGCTTTTACATCTAATGACAGTAACCTGCTCAGGGGAAGATATCTTTCATGACTAATGAGAATTAAAAGTGAGCTGTGAACAACAATAACACAAGACAAGCTGCCTGTACTTGGAATTATGTGCAAAAAAAATTATAAATTATGTAGCTTATCTTTTCAGGACATCATTTATGACTTTTTTTTTTAAAGCAAGCAAGAAAAGAAAGCTGTCAATTTTTAGTTTACAGTAGTATTTTACTATTAGGAATTAAATACATTCAGTCACTCGGAATGTTGTTGTTGTGTCTTTCGGCTTTTCCCGGTTAGGGGTCGCCACAGTGGAACTCCTGTCCGCTAATGATTGGTAGTTGATTTTTACGTGCCGAGTTACCAGCCCTGACGCACAACCTTCAACAAAGGTACGCCCATTCACGCATGTCTCCACGCAGAAGACGCTCTACCTGAGAATCGAACTGGACAGCGTCTTACTGTGAGGCGACAACACTACCGCAGCACCACATTCAGTCACTGGGAATGAATTTGCTATATTATTTTTTTACTAAGAAATTTCTTGAAACTGAATAATTAATGGCATATTTGTCAAGTTCTAATAGAGTAACCCTTCCTCCACCCCTGCGTAGACTAGTTCTGCATCTTGATGGCATTTTTGCCAAAGTCAGTTCTTTTAAAGTCGTATTCTCTTTTAGAACATACCATATAGGGCCTTTATGGCTTTTCATAGCTTATGGCCTTAGAGTGTCTAAATCAAGCCCTGCAAGTTATACAGAGTCAAGTCTCTAGTATGTTAGCTCTAGTCCAGGCATTATTATCATGCGTCATCAATGAGACATAAGATTAAATTTTGTTATGGAACTTGTATATAGTTCTATTTTTGTTTGTTGTCTTGTAATGTTATTCTTTTATCTCAAATTTTTATTGATGTAAAATCCAATAAAAAGTTAAAAAAAAAGAATATACTAAATGTTTTAGAAGATGTGATGCATATCTAAATAATAAAGCTAGACTATAGTATGCAACACACATTTGGGAGGTCTGTAGTATATGTGGAATCATTTGCACGTGTGATTGTTTAGCCAGATGGCCGACTCATGTATATTTTCCTTATTGTTCTCTCACTTGCCCATTACTTCTGAGATGCACATTCAATCCCATGTTTTAACTTACTCTAGGGAAAGGACATCAGAAGTTGAATTCTACAATCACCGTGTCAGTATTCAGCACATCGAGTGGTATTCATAGTGTTGAAGTTAACTGTTATTTGCTAAGAGTGCCACTTCTATATACAAATACAGTAAGTGTAGGTTATTTGCCCTAAGTAAATAAAAAAGCTTCATTGAAAAATACCCACTTTTGCAAAATGTGTAAACTTGCTGAAGTTAATCCTTAAGTATGTGTGAATTACTACATGAAAACATAAGTGCTTGTATTATTTCAGACATATTCTGCTGTTATGGGTGGACGCGGCTACAAGCAAGAACATTATAAGTATGTAAAACAAGAGGTATGCAGCTATTTTAAGTTAAAAAAAACATAAAGGGGCTTTATATATTTTCTGTAGGGGTACTCTTATGTGGGCAGACAGATTGTTTTTTTTTTTTTGAATGGTTTGAAAGGGGAATATTGGAAAGATTGAAAAAGGGGAGACATAAAGAGGGAAACACTGAAGAAACACATCAAGAGTGTTGTGCTGACGTTAGTGGGAGACAAGGAAACTTTTGGTGGGAATAGACTCCCCAATTTTTAAAATTATTATGTAAAAGGGTAGTTTGAGTTGGAAGTAGGTTATATGCTGTAGGAGAGAGGAACAGGGAAGGAGAGAGGTGACTAAGAGTTTGTCACAGGAGGATACCTGGTCTCTAGGACCTCAAACATTTCTACTGCATGAAGGTTTTGCAGTGGAGGACCACAATGTTAAGGGGGTGGAGGCCTGTGATACTGTAGTGAGTGCAACTGGGCAGTGAGTTTTGAAACCATGGAAGAGCATGCTAGACTGGTCGAAGATGTCTATCCACTATTTGATCCACCATATACTCAACCAAGTTCCAAAGCATATGGTCTGTGTGGCTTACCAAGCTGTGCCATGCCAGGGTGCCTACAGGCCTGCTGCCTCCATCCCAAACTTGAGAGGATGTCCCTAGGCAGACAGAGGATAAACAATTCTTCATCTAGGAAGAACATGGTTAGGCTGGACCTGTAGAAAAATGAACATAAATGGGAGAGAAAGGGAAAAAAGAAAGGCAAAGTAATGCATAATTAAAATAAGAAAGAGAGAAAGATGGAGAGAGAGAGGGTAGAGAGACAAACAAGAAATGGAGGTAATAAATTCACTCATAATTTAATACATCAGTGCACTCTTTATTAACAGTAGTTTCTTCTTATTATGAAATCTTTATTCATAAAAAAAAAGTATTCTGGAAAATGGTACTGGAAACCTGTGAACAATCGGTATATTGATATCAAGTGGTGGTCATTTTCACATTGGTAGTCTACTAACACTAAGGAGATAATCTGGTGTAACTTAAGAAATGGTAATAAATTTGTCATTTCTGGCTTATATGGATTGTGCTCCAGTTATGAACTGAAAGCACATTACTCCTTTTATTATTTTTGTATATGAATTACTTCTGGATCTATACTTATAAAAATAAATAAAACAAAGAAAAAAGCAAGCATTATTCAACACGCTTTTTTTGCAAAGACACTTTTTTCAGTCATGTTTACATACTCATGGGCATCCTCTGTCAGTCTCAAGGTGTAACCAAACCACAAAAGTTCCACAAAACTGCACAAAAGGAGTCACAGAAACAATATTTGGATTAAGTGTTTTTTTTTTTCTTTTAATAAACACTCAGAACTTCATCAGAATCTAAATGTTGAACACAGCCATAGTTTAAAAATGTGACCGAAAAGTCACATGTTCACAAATCTCCAATCACCATCCCCTAAGAACTCAAGGGTAAAATTTAAAGATACAGTGTGAAGCAAAAAACACATGGTGAAGCTTAGTTCAAACAATAACAGTTTAAGTAAATGATGTCTTTATAGCCTCTGTGCAAGTAAAAAGCACTTTATGTTAACTGTCTAAGTTAAACCCAGATGTCTGTCTGATCTTAATATTATCTGCCATTGGGACTCTTGGCATTCCAACATTATATTATAGTTTCCTGAAAAAAGCATTCATGTCTACTGCATCTAGTATCATGAACTGAAATTTCTTAAAGTCAGTACATTGTAAGGAGTGTTTTGCTAGAGCATTGCTTGTGTCACCGTTTTTAATAGCTTAAGTGTGTTCATAAATCTTGCATGACAATCTTCGTATAGTCTTACCAACATAGTAACTGGAGCAAGAATCACACAGAACTTATACAACACCTTTGGAATTTCAATTCTGCCTGTTATTGGACCAAAGTTCCAGGTTCAAAGATTTAATAAAAAGATTAGAGGTGTTGCAAATGAAGTGACATTGTGTGTATCTGCCGCATTTATAAGTCTCTGATGTTACTTGCCTTCCAGCATCAGCTTCAGATTGTCTTTCTTAAATGGATTTTATATTGCTGACTCTTTTATAGGTAAAATGGGGCTGTTTCCTAGTATTCTAGCTAGATTACAGTTCCCAAAATTATTTTACAGTTCTCCTTGAGAATGTCTTTGATCATCTGCATGCCCTTCATGATGGCGAGTGGAAATGCACCCCCCCCCCCCCCAGTAAACAATCAAAGTGCTCTGTGTGGAGGTGGGTGTGCCACTACAGACTAGTTGGCTTTAAGGCTTGTGTTTGTGCAAGATTGCTCTTGACTTATCTGTTCGTAACAAATGGACATCTATAATTTTAGTGAGCCATTTAGAGTCATACCCACTCATCATGAAAAAGGACTTCAGAACATCCATATGTCATGTGAAAGTGTCATCTTCACTGGTCAGTGTACTTAGATGGATGAACTTTCCCATCACCACACCCTTCTTCATGGGGTGTGGGTGCTGATTCCTCGTATGTAAATACTGATTCAGAAAAGTTTCCTTTCTAAAAATCATACTTTCACATTTTTGATTTCCCCGAATGGAGGCCCAAAGAAATATCCAAAAAATTGATGTTTTTCACAAAGCCACTTATAGTGAACTTCAGGAAGGAAAGTGCTAGAATTAAACCAAACCAGAAGCTGGTGGAATTCTTCTTTAGTGCCTTTCCACACAACAATAAGTCATCAAGAAATCTTTTGTAAAAAAGCGACCTTTTCAAATACTGGGTAAGTTTTAAAATACCTGTGTTCCCAGAAGGACATCACGAGGTTGGTGAATACTGGAGCTAACCTTTTCCCTATAGCCATCCCAGGATTCTGTTTATAATGTTTGCCTTGGAAGGTAAAGAAATTATTATCCGAAACTGTTTCTAACAGGGTACAAATAGTGTTAAAGGTGTTCTCGAACTTGGTGAATCTACTAAGATACTGCCTAATAAACTCAATTCCAGTTTCTTATTCAATGCATGTATAAAGGAAAATGACATCCATAGACCCAAAAGAATAATCACTACTTACTTCTTGCAAGTCACTAAGTATTTCAAGCAGGTATCTTAAGGTGTCTTTCTTCCTGTGCCTTATTATATGAGATCTCCTCTTTTGCTGCATATATAAGACAGAGGATGGTTGCTTACCTATCATAGATGTGTGTTCAAGTATTTCTTACATGATTACATTTATTAATCAGCAAGGCACAGAAATTATTCTTGCATTGAATCTGTGTGCTTATTTATATATGTATTTGTACTGATATATATATATATATATATATATATATATATATATATATATATATATATATATATATGGGTCTACTTCTAAATACCGACACGACGATTCCCCGACACAAAACTCACCGACGCCAAATAACCGACAACACACAAACCCGACAACGCAAAACACCGAACACCAAAACACCGACACACGGAACGTAAACAACACGCGACACTACATACCATACACACTAGCCCTGACCCAAACCCTAACCCTAAGGTCCGACACTATCGCACACTTCACCTACCTGCACCCTAACCCTAACTCACTTACACACCCCTAGCCCAAGCTCCGACACTAACGCACACATCACCTACCTGCACCCTAACCCTAACTCACTTACACACCCCTAGCCCAAGCTCCGACACTAACGCACACATCACCTACCTGCACCCTAACCCTAACTCACTTACCTGACCACTCCTACCTCCGTCACTGTCGCACACTTACCGGGTCGCGATCGCACATTACCCTTGTCGGTCTTTCCACTGTCGGTGAATCACCCTGTCGGTATACGTACCTGTCGGTCATCTGGCGTCGGTGATTTCCGCGTCGGGGAATCGGCGTTTCGGTCTTTAGAATGGGACCCATATATATATATATATATATATATATGGGTCTAGGACATTGCACCGAAAGCACATTTCACCTAAACTCAAATTGGTGTGTACTTTTCACCAAAAGCTCAATTCACCTAAAACACAATTCACCGAAACACATTTCACCTAAAGTTGTAGATGGCCTTGTCCCCACTGTAGTGCGACCCTGGAGTTAGTATATATAGTAAGGGGGGTGTGATGGGCACCGCCCCCCACATATGTTAAATATTTTGAACTATATACATGGATACTTGCAATTTCAATATATTACTCTTTTCCAAACATGATATCTACTTAAAATATGTGGAGGGCTACACCCCCCACACCCCCCCTATTATATATACTAACTCTAGGGTCACACTACAGTGGGGACAAGGCCATTTCAAACTTTAGGTGAAATGTGCTTCGGTGAATTGAGTTTTAGGTGAATTGTGCTTTCAGTCATTTGTGTTCAGTCATTTGTGTTTAGGTGAAATGTGCTTTTGGTGAAATGTCCTAGACATATATATATATATATATATATATATATATATATATATATATATATATATATATACATAACCAGCAAAGCACATATTTTCATAAATATTTCTATTTAATCCGTCTGCAATACTATATATTTTTCATTAAATACAAGTTGAACTACAATGATATCTTGACTTCCTTCAGATTGTTGCATTTGATGTTTGCATATTATTTGTCACTTTGGGAGATAGATACTTTATTCAACCTTTGCAGATATTTCCATTGGAATTACTGCTTTGCACTAGGCTTTGCATACCTTACCTGCATTTCTAATTCAGATCATGCGCACTTTTAAATCCCGACAGTAAGCATTGAACAGTACATTTCTCACTAACCTCTGTGCTGGTCAATCAGGTGCTACTTTATTCCCCTATCTCTCTGCCTAGGCTGTGGTGGCTGAGTTCAGCCATCTTGTATGTACAGTTAATATTTTGTAAGAAATGACTATCTTACACAGTTATCATATTACTAAATGATTTTTGGCCTATACAAACCAGAACATTTTTAAACTGTCTGCCTGTAGTACAAATAGTAAGCCCATACATACAATATGCAAAATTATGTGTTAATGCAAATATGTTCTTATCTGTCTGAGTATAAATACAGACATATATGTAGAGTTCTGAACATTTACACTTTTTTAAATGCATATACATTTTTGTTCATACATATCCATCCATCCATCCATCCATCCATCCATCCATCCATCCATCCATCCATCCATCCACCCACAACCTCTTTTTCCCATTAGTTATATATAAAAGCAAGTTTACACATTAACATTCCATATTTGTGTACTGAAGCATTTCTGTTTACTGGCACTGTTATGGCTATTTGCTTTTTTGGATTACATAGAGAAACATGTTTGCACATACACACATATATTTCTTCTTGCATTTAGCTGCATTTAGGATTTTAAAGCTTATTTTTGATAAAATTAAAAAAAAAATGTTAAAATACCTACTTAGAATTCTGATCTTTTCATCCTCACCTGGACTATCCTCTCAGTCAACTGGTTGGGCCTATGCATCTGAAGGTCATTATACCTATCCAGCACTGGAGCCCAGAGGTAATCCTTGTCAAGGATAACAGATGCTCACACAACTCTTGCCAGATGCAAACTTTTTCCACTCCATGACTGGTACTGCTTTTTTGATCTTATCTAGGTATGACTTCTGCAAGAAGCAGACCATGATTTTGGTCTCCTTATCAGATCAGTTTGGAGCTCAGACTTGTGCCTTCATAGGTGCTGCCATTGTTTTTAAAGTGCTGGTACCAAAGTGTAGAATGCAAATACAGGGCTGTGGTTCTCAGTTTTGGAACCACACTCTCTGTGGTGTGACATGATCCTAACCAAACACAGCTAGCACACAGGGCCCTTAAGTAATGAACTGTTATGTGCAATTATGTTTTTAACAAACTGCTTTCTTACAAAGATATGTTTGTTTTAATCAAAGGTTTTACATTTTATTGCCATGGGAATGAAAGTCATTTATTAAATCATTACTTTTCATTTGCTTATATGTGTTTCTGATTCTGAGCAATACTTTTATCTTTATTTGTACAATTAACTTGAAGGTTATGCATTACTCATTTTTGTAAGCATGCCTTTCTAAGTATTGTATCAGTAAATATTTTTTTTTAAATTTCACTTCACTGTATAAATAAATTTTCCTGTTGGTATCAGTTTGCTATAACGGAAACTACTGAATGTTTTGAGGTGATAAAGTGTGTCATAGTATGCAAGATAGGCATGGATTAGTCTTCAAGAATATGCAACCTAAATGCTGTTAACACTATTTTCTCTTTTCTACACAAAGGGAAATTTGAGATACATTAAGTTAGTTCACGCATTCCCAGTGAAAGCTTGACTGAGTGCTCAGCACAACAACCTGTTCACAGCTACCCAAGGCTTAGTTACATGAATCTGTTGACATAAGCACTCATGTATTATTGTGATCCATAAATAATTCAACTTAATTTGCATACAAAACATGTAAGTGAGCCTGATTTTATGTGAATAATTTTAAAACTGTCATATTTACTTGTGACCTGCAGCAAGTGCTTTGGGGAAAGTGTGATGATTGCCTAGTAAGATAAAAATAGCAATAAGGTTATAAATTATTGGGAATCAGTACATATTGAATTAATACAGCAGTTATTACTAGGAGAATTGTGTTTTCCATTGATGTAAATGTCAGATGCAGTTGATTCATGTTTATAGTGATATCAAGAGTGTCGTTTATAAATGGGAATTTATCACAGACGTATTGAAAATGTATGGGGAATTACTACTGATGGCAATGTGAAAGATAAGTGTTTGCAATTTTTTTTGCATTTACAGAGAAGGCAATACAGGATAATACTGCATACTTTGAAGGGAATGAAGTCTGATGTACTGCATTTTCATCAATGCATTATATTGTCAGGATACAGGCTGCTTTACTGTATCATTTGGGATTGCCAGTCATGAATGAAAAATCATGGCAATAAAAATCCAGAAAAGTGGTTCCTTTAACACCTCCATTTAAGGGGATGACTATGAAACAGATGATAATGGCACAGGTATAATCAGAGGTGGGGTGGATATTGACTATTACTCACACCTTTAGCAGCAATAGACATATGCTCAGGAAAGCTCAGGAAAGTTTGACCTTCATAGTAGACTTACATAATGAAATGACTGCTCGGGTGAAATGACTACATTCAACACATGGCATTTACTATTAACAAGTGAATCCCCACTTCTGCACATAATGACAAGTCAGCAGCAGAAACTAGTAGCTGCAATATACCAATAAATTTATAAAACAGCAGCAGTAGAATGGCTAATGATGATGATAATACAGTTATATTTCTGAGACAGCCTGAGGAAAGTGGCACAACGTCTCCACGTTTAAAGGCAGGATCACACACACCACAACATGTTAATAACTCTGCAGGTAGTGACACTGGATCACTAAGTCAAGTACATGGTGACATTGCACTATGAGTTGTAGAGGGAGAAAACTCATGCACCTCAAAGTCAGTGCCTCCAGACCGACAAGAGCATATTCTGGAAGACGGTAGAAATTCAAAGGTAATCATGTCAACTGTGGCACCATAACAAAGGTGATCAAGGAGCATGCATATGTTACAGCTACTTCAGGAAACACATAAAGCATTGGTTGTCCAGAAGAAAATGTGCTGTGACATTGTTAAGGCTTAATGCACTGCCACAGAGAGTCAACTGGAAATGGTCAGAGTACTGCAGGGTGCACACGAGGATTTACAACACTACATGGAACTAGTACAGAGTAGGGATAATGCCATGATCACATTGATCCATAGTATGGCACAATGCCAAGCATCCATTTACACCTTCATTTGTACCCTAATCAAGACTTACTAGACTCAAGTAGGAGTCACTGCTGAGAGGGAAAAAGAGTGGGGTACAGACACGTGGGTGCATAAGTGCTTCTTAAGAAGGAAGTAGAAATAGTAGCAGGGAACAAACAACAGAATTCATGCAAGCCATGTCAGCATTCATCTACACATAGCAGAACCTCACATCTGAGGTCTCAATTCCATAGCACTGTGAGATCACCATCTGTAGGATTACCTGTATCAAGAAGGTCATACCATTGCAGCAAGTCACACTCCAGTTCAAATGACAGCTTCTCCTTGAAATCACGTGCACTTTCACCTGCCCTGTCATTAGAAGATGTCATGGGGAGTTCAGTAAAGCTTACACAAGATGTTTTCCCATGTGTGCATTTCACCGTGATGTGCACACAGGAGCGAACAATTTGAGATTCAGTAAACTTCATGTAGTGGCGTGCAATCACGTGCACCCTTGCGCAACTAGGGAAACTTTCATGCAATTTAAATTTTGGCTTAAGTAGCTGAATGTTATGCAAATTAACCAGTTGGAGCAATCCAACAAGCTGTAATGCAAGTGTGTAGAGTAAACTCTGTCATGTTAGTGGTGTATGTGGAAATTTTCCACGTACAGGAGTCTACATTGAAAGAAGGGGATGTAAAAGTCCAGAGATATGACCATAATTCCCTTGAAAGGGTAAGATCACTTACATAAATGTTCAAATCATATACTGTGGATGTCTGAAAACAGCAGGGATTATGTGAAATTGTGAAATTAATATATTTTTTTAAAAATTTTCACATGTTTGTGCTATGCACTACATTGCACAAACATGCTTAACATAAAAATAAAATAAACATTTGTAAATGAACGCTTATAATGCAATTTAGATGAATGTACTGTAGCACCTTGCATCAGACCTGTACAGTCATGCTTTTGTGCTGTTACCCAGCTTACACAGCTATAAACTGTGTAGTTTCCAGGCTGTCAGCACGAACATTATGCAAATGAGGGTTAAATGCCATGTATGTGTTGAATCACTAAAGGGACCAACCGTGCCCTCATATCCACATTGTGTAGGCTGCTACAATGTGTTTATATTCACACTGGATGTGGATGACATCAGGGGGTATGTCATGTCATTTTTAGGGTATTTTATGTTTAGTGCGCATGTTTGCACAACATGCCGCTTGCTACAAATGGTTTGGGTATTCCAGTCATGATGTAGTCAGCTATAAATGGAAATCAGATATATTTAATTAATAATATACAGTTTTGTATAGCTATGCTGCACAATGCTGTGCACAGTGCTGTGTAGTGCACTAACGTAAGGCCTTTGAATCATGTCAATTACATCCATAGCAGGTGAACTGCATCTTAATTAGCCAATCCCCATTGGTGGACCTACTCCAGAACTGTATAAAGTATGCATACACCCTACATTCTGATTTTCCCTCAGTACTCTGAACCCTTGGAGTAGAGGCATGGAAATTTTAACTGCGATAATGCTAGAGACTGCTGCAGCTATTCTACATATGTATGTGTTAGATGCTGAGGTCGATGTTGCTGGTACTGCTGACAATAGGCCAAGGCTGAGAAGGAGAAGAGTGTTCAAACCTAGGGTAACCTTCCAGGAGCTACATGAGCTGGAGATTGTAGACCACCACAGGGTAGACAGGGACATATTATAAGAACTTAGTAGCTCTGCCACCCTCAACTCAAAACTAGAGCTAACAGAGGGGATCCCATCTCAGTGGAAACTAAGGTATGTGTAGCCCTTAGGATACTGGCTACAGGTACTTTTCAAAGACCAAATGGGGACATGATGGTTTTGTCACAGGCATCTACTTCCAAGATACTTCACCAATTCCTGGACACTATGCTCCCACATGCCAGTGAGCACATATCTTTTTCCATTCCACTGATGTGAGGGTCAGCAATATGCAGCACTTCTACCTTGTAGCACACCACCCTGAAGTACTGGGTGCCATAGACTGCACTCATTTATGCATCAGGTCACCACCTGGTGAGCATGGTAGACTCTATGTTAACCACAAGGGATACCACTCCATCAACTGCCAAGTCATGTGCAATGCCCAGGGGATTATCATGAATGTAATTGCTGGCAACACTGGCAGTTATCACAACTCCCATATCTGGCACACATCAGAGCTGGGGGGGACATCCTACAGGGTGATACTGGCTACGTCCAGGAACCGTAGATGATGACACCCATCATAAATGCGCACACACCCATGGAAGAAAGCCATAATGAGGTGCACACACAAACTAGGAACATCAAAGAGCATGTGTTTGGGCTTCTGAAGTCATGGTTCTGGTGCCTCGATATATCTGGTGGAGCCCTGCAGTATACTCCATGCACATGTGCACAAATATTCACAGTATGTGCTATGCTACACAATCCGATCTTGTGGAAACAGCTGTAGCAGGATCAGCAAAGGGAAAGGATACACATCCCCCCCACCAGTGCCTAGGTCATCACAACCAGAGTTACAGGAGGCCTCAGAGGAGAAACCCCATACTGATGTCCCTGTAGGCAGACGTAGGCATGCTCTGTATGTCCTGGCTTTGGCTAAGAGACAAAGCATAGTAAATACACTGCCAACCTAGGGACCTAGGGACTAGCACCTTACTCCTACTCAAATACATATATTAAGATTGATGCCAGCCAACTCACATATCCTGTACCTATCCATGTACTGGCTGTGTATTACTTGCATAAGACAGAGTCAGCCCTAAACTACAGTTGTGTCAACTGCTGCATTTGCAAGGTAAGTCCATAACCTACACAGTATTCTAGTGGATTATTATGATATGCCATTGTAGCTATGGATCTGCAATGGTCATGCAATGCTATGGTTATGCAAGTAACTATAGTGGACTATTTGGAGTGAAATTACATCCACATGGGACTACAAACACCCATTCCACTATCATGTGTCTATTTGTAATCAGTAGGCCTCATACATGGAATATTCATGCAGTCCTACTGGAACAGATTACTGGTACATCATTCAAGGGAGATGTTATACAGTGAGGTTAAATGATAGACTAGTGTGTATCCTAGTAGAACATGGGGTTTGTTCACCTACCCTTCAAAACAGCAGTGTCCCCTTTAACTGCCATAACAGTAACTCATCTATGCTATATGGCCATTTGACACAATTAGTATGCCACACAGTCTCAGGACAGTAATATTGAATCTGATCTTACATTGTATGTGTTAGGTAATGTATAAATAGCAATGTACGTATTTATGCAGGTGATTGTGTGATGTATGATCCATTTTCTGTCAAGCAGCTTATGTGGCTCAAAGGACTAAGGCAATCAGCTTGTGTGATGGTGTTCAGGGTTCTAATTCCAAGATATTCAGATATTTTGGATCAGAAGTAGTAATATGTTGTGTTTTACAGACTGTGACTCTGAGTGTGCTATACTATTAACCTTTTTCACATATTAATTGCACATTTGCATGCTGCACTGCATGTCTAAGACCTATTTAAAAAGTCTTAGCCAGTTTATGTGAAGCACAGCAGTCCAGAAACAGGAACAGAGGTCACACCGTGTAACAAACAAAATCCTGGCCTGAAGTACAGCTAGGTGTGGGCTGAAGTCAATTCATGGAACAGTATGTCTCTGATGTAGGTAATGTGCCTCCCATGTGTGCACTGTTTAGCAATGTGCAAACAATCCAAAAATGCTACCACACATGCCCATACACTTAGTTAAGCAGAGCACAATTTTGTTGCTCCTCACGCAATTAATTTCTCTCTAGCTATATCTATGGGGGAATGTAATAAAGCCTACATAGACTTATTTTCCATGCAGGCATAGTGGTACACTGCTTACATGAAAGTAAGCAGAAGTGTGATCCAGTAAATGGAGCGGAGGGGTGTGCACAAGTGTGTGAACATGGAAGTGTCTAATGCAAATCACCTCATAAGCAGGTGAAATGCATGCAAATGAGGCAGTTAGAGTGATCCAGCAAGCAGATAGACATATGCAGACCCCGTGTTGGTGTCCATAATGTACACAGAAAAATTCCATGCACAGGATGTAGAAATTACACCAGGGGCTGTAAGCATGCACTTACAGTGGCAGAAATAGTATAGAGGACACAGATTTGTGCAAAAGTAAACAATGTATGTCCAAAACCGTATGAAAAATAATGTAAAATTATTTCTTTTAATATCCTGGGTATGTTTGCAAGGTGTGCAGTAGTGCACAAACATGCCATTATGGAAAAAAATAAATAAAAAGATTGTAAAAAACAGAATTTGTGAGTATATAACAGTGATGCATTATAGGACCCTGGGTGGAGTATGTACAGTGGTAGACTGCTGTGCTTGCTAACAAGGCAGGGCCTGGAACCGTGTAGTTTCCAGGTACTCTGCACAGATCTGTATGCAGATGAGCTGGGGTTACTGAATAGCACAAATGGGATTCTGTGTCTGCAGTTCCCATCTGTGGTGGGACAAAACTGTGTTGGTGTCCACAGAAGAGATAGCTGACATCAAAAGGGAGTGTGTCTGTGAACTTAACTCATTGAAGCTCAGCTGTCCTTGTTTGCAAGGTGCGCGACTGTGCTCTGCAGGGGTTACCTTCGGAGCATGTGTTTCAATGAGTTTGAGCGTGTTTGAGCATGTTTGTGTGGCATGCAGCTGTGCTGAGCATGCCTTCTATGGGGACATGTCTGCTCACTGCTAAGCCTTGTTTACCTCTGTGGTGCAAGTTTGCATAGTGCTCTGCAGTGCTCAACAAGGAAGGATCTCAAAAAAAAAAAATTGGCTGAGAAAGACAACAATGTATTAAGTACTGATGAGCCCTGTTTCATTTAAATTAGGACCATTAAACCCCTTAATGATATACTTGGCAGGTGGAATGTATTATAGGGAGCCAATCACCCAGGCACACCTACAGCAGAGCACTATAAAGTATGCATACACCCTACAATCTGATTTTTCCCCATACGTTGCACTGTTGGAGTACAGACTTGGGAATTTTAACTTAGAGAATGCTAGGGGCTGCTGCAGGTCTGCTACATATGTATGTGCTAGATGCTGAGGTCAATCAATATGCTGCTGCTGACCATAGGCTTGGACTGAAAAGGAAAAGAGTGTTCAGGCCCAGGGTAACCTACCAGGAGCTACATGAGATGAGTGCTACAGGGTGGACAGGGACATACTACAAGAACTCACTGAGCTCTCCTAAACTCATCTCAGGCCCAGAGCCAAAAGAGAGGAACCCATCCCAGTGGAAACAAAGGTATGTGTAGCCCTTTGGATACTAGCTACAGGTACTTTCCAAAGACCACCTGGGGACATGATGGGGGTCTCAGAGGCATCTGATTCCAGGGTACTCCACCAGTTCCTGGATGTCATGCTACCACATGCCAGTGTGCACATTTATTTCCCCCACACCCCTGAGGAGAGGGCCAGCAGTATGCAACTCTTCTACTGTGTAGCACACTACCCTGAGGTACTGGGTGCCATAGATTGCACTCATGTACACATCAAGGCACCACCTGGTGAAGAGAGTAGAGTCTACTTCAACCGCAGGGGTACCCCTCTATCGACTGACAGGTCATGTGCAATGCCCAGGGCATTATCATGAATGTGTGTGGTGGTAGCCCTGGCAGTTATCATGACTCCCATATCTGGTATCTATCACAGCTGTTCCAGATGTTTGCTAGGGGGGACATCCCACATGGCCATTTGCTTGGGGATGTTGGCTGCACACTGGAATTATGGATGATGACACCCATCAGAAATGCATACACACCTACTGAAGAATGCCATAATGAGGTACACACACAAACCAGAAACATCACAGAATGTGTGTTTGGGCTGTTGAAGTCACGGTTCTGGTGCCTTGATATATATGGTGTAACCTTGCAGTACTCTCCAGCCACATATGCACAGATTTTCATAGTATGTGCCATGCTACACAATATGATCCTGCAGAAACAGCTGCAGCAAGATCAGCAAAGAGAAGGGATACACAGCCCCTGTATCTGTGCCTAGGTCATCACAGCCCAACCCACAGGGGGACTCGGAGGAGGAACCCCCGAGGGAATCCCTGTAGGCAGATATAGGTGTTGCCCAATATGCCCTGGGCTCGGCCAAAAGACAATACATAGCACATGGACTGACAATCTTGGGCCCTAGGGACTGACACTTCACTCCGACTTGGGTACATATTAGTAAAAATGATGCCAGCCAGTCCACACAACCTGTACCTCACCATGTATTGGTTGTGGACTGCATGCATCAGACAGTCAGCTCTGAACTACAGGTTTGTCAACTGCTGCATTCGCAAGGCAAGTCACTCTCCTGTACCCTACTTGTAAGGGGTACTATAATATGCTAGCATATGTACAGACCTGCCGCATGTATGCAAGGGAATATAGTGGGCTATATGTAGTGTGATACTGGGCTACATGCAGAGATCTTTAGTGGGCTACTGGGCTACTTGTATAGATCTAACAGCCACTTGGGACAATAGGTACTTTGTTCACTAGTTTGTACCCCATAATATCTACTAGGTCACATGGCTGCAAACTCCATGACATTATTCCAGGGAGATGGCAAACAGTGGTGTCACAGGACAGTTGCCCAACTATCTATGCCAGCAGAGCATAGGCTAGTCGTCCCCACCCCAAACACATCACTATTTCCATACAACTGCTGTAAGAGTAAGTCTCCAATGATATACCAGCAGACCAGACAATTCCTCTATCTTGTTGATAGCATGAGGAATGAAACCTTGTGGCTGCTATGGCTCACTAGACCAGGGACAGTAGCATGTGTGATGGTGCTGATGGCTTGAATCTGGCAGCATCCAACATCTTTTGCATGTAAGGTACTCATATGGTGGTAGCCCCACAGACTGTCATAAGTCCTCAATCTGTTACTGCAAGAAAGTTGGACAAAGCCAGAGTGAATGAGGGCACAAAGGGCCATACCTACAGACAAACATTATACATGCTCTGAGTAACATAGCAGGTGGTTAGTATAACAGTAGGCTGCAACAGGTCAAATTAGCAGCAGGATGTAAAGGCCATCACTTAAATTTGTCAGTAGGTATAACAAGTCAGTGACTGCTGTTTACAGTATAGTACCAGAAAACCACAAATGTATGAGGAGCACAGCAAACATAAGGGGTGAAATGCTGGACATTCTGCAAAAACATGTACAGGGAGAGGTATGCAGACTGTCACCCTGTGTGTGGTGTTTCACCATGTACCCTAGTTGCATCATATCTCTCAACCCCTTAGAGCAGGAAATCTGGCCAAAGCCGTGAATAAAAGTGGGACCAAGGCCCACAAACTGGTACAGGTTTTAAATATTTGCACCTACAAATGTAGAATGTTGATGGAATAACAGGTCCTGCATTAGCATAACTCTCCTGATGTGCATGGAGTCTGAAACTGAAATGTCTGCCATTAACTATTTACTTCAATCTTCACTGATTTGCTACTAATTTGCCAGAAAACCACAGTGTTATATGAAAAGGGCCAAATATATGGGGCAAAAGACTGGACAGTCTGTCAAGCTCTGTACAGTTCTGAAGTATGGGTCACATATTAAGGTCAGGAAACAGCCAGGGAATGCTTTTGAAAATATCATGGAACTACTGTACTGTGGTAGCAGATGCAGCATCCAATGGACTGCAGCACACAATAATCCTGGTCTGGAGTACAGGTAGCTCTGGCCTGGAGTCACCTTGTCAGTACTGGTAATCACACTAGGCATGCTCCTACACTTAGCTAACTTGAGCTCATGTCTGTTGCCTCTACTGCCCAAAGACCTGCTATGTGGAAATATGTCTGTATATACATGCAGCTATGTATACATATCTGTCTCTCCCTATCCCCCTTATGTTTGATTAGTGTTTCTATCAGTATGTGACACATATATATATATATATATATATATATATATATATATATATATATGATAATAAGATGTATATGTAGTCATATAAAGTACAGTGATACATAGACTCCCCACATACTTCTACAGAACACATTTACATTGCTGACACACACAACTACATTTAAGGAGACATCCCTGTTATACACATTTATATAGATATGTGCAGGGATTTATGAATGTCTCCACATACCCCAGAAAGCTAGGGTTATCTGCACATGCACATCACAACAGTTGTCCGATGGCACCAGACCAAGGCTGCAGCAGTACATAATCCACTCACCCACAGACCCCTGTGCCTACTGACTGTCACCCTGTAGACAGACATAGGTATACAGGTGGTGTAATGTACAATGGGTGCAAAACATGCCTTACCCAGGCCATATTGTCCCTGGCCACATGTCTGCCTATCAAACTGCAAACAGCCAGATGTGGCCAGACTGGTAAGTGTACACAAATAGCAGGGATATTACAAGATATCCCACCCCTTGGACACTGGAGACAATAACAGTACCAAGCAGTACCACTCTGTAGGCCAGATTTGCTATCTAACACAAGACCACTTTGTGTACTCCACAAGTACTATGCCTGCATCAACATATACTACAGGCATAACCTGTGGCACATGCGATAGGTACTGTGAGCTGTAGCGTGTAATACTAGATGGGTGGGAGTTCTAATCTCACATCATCCAACTGTGTGTGTGTGTGTGTGTGTGTGTGTGTGTGTGTGTGTGTGTGTGTGTGTTTGTGTGTGTATACATGCACGCGCATGTGTGTCTGTGTGTGTGTGTGTGTGTGTGTGTGTTTGTGTTTGTGTCTGCGTATCAATATAGCCCCTTACAGCACTATGGACATGCCCATATTAGCTGTCTCCATGCAATAGTATGCATTTTATAGCCCTGCAACTGACTCCTGGCCTTTAAATTCCCTCCTCTACAAGGCCTGCAGATGTCATTCACCTTAACAGCAAAGGATGACAATCTAACAACAGATAAACTCCATGCCACATGCAGCAAGCATTGCAAGCTATAGTGTGTACTACTAGATAGGTGGGGGTTCTAATCTGACTGCATCTAACGTGTGTGTGTGTGTGTGTGTGTGTGTGTGTGTGTGTGTGTGTGTGTGTGTGTGTGTAAATATATCCCCATGCAGCACTTCACACAAACCCATTTGGGCTATCTCTGCGCAATGGTTATGCATTTTCTGACTAGCTGCTGTCCTCAGCATTGGCCTCCTTTACAAGGCTTGCTGTTGTCATCCACCTTAAGAGCATTGGTAGACAGTGTAATATCAGATAAACATCGTGGTGCATGCAATAAGTACTGTGAGCTATAGTGTGTACTATGAGATAGTGTCTATATCATATTATTGTACGATGTAAATAGTGAACACTATTTCATCATACTGATAATATCGAAAATACAAAATATCGAAGAAATGGAACAGCAGATTTTTTCCCAGGTAAAAAAATTTGCTGCTCCATAAAACAAAAAAATAAACTTAAACACACCTCTACTTAAATATACCAACTCAGAGATTGTACCATAGTGGAGGAAATGGCAAAGTCCATTCGATAATGTCATATAGACCTACGAGATAGGTAGGAGTTCTAATCACACAGCAAACAGCTGATTGTGTGTGTGTGTGTGTGTGTGTGTGTGTGTGTGTGTGTGTGTGTGGTACATGTAATACGTCCTGTGAGCTATAGTGAGCACTACTAGATAGGTAGGGTTTTAATCTCACAACGTCCAATTTGTATGTGTGTATGTGGCACATGCAATAAGTACTGTGAGCTATAGTGTGTACTAGTAGATAGGTAGGGGTTCTAATCTCTCAGCATCCAACACGTGTGTGTGTGTGTGTGTGTGTGTGTGTGTGTGTGTGTGTGTGTGTGTGTGTGTGTGTGTGAGTCTGTGTGGAGCATGTGATAAGTACTGCCAGCTATAGTGTGTACTACTAGATAGGTAGGGGGTCTAATCTCACAGTAGTCAAATTGTGTGTATGTCTGTGTGTGTAAACATGTCCCCTTGCAGCACTAGAGACATGCCCATGTGGCCTACCCCTCTGCATTGGTTATGCATTTATGGCCCTGTGACTAGGCACTGGCCCTAAATTGCCCTCCTCTACATAAGCATAATTGATGTCTGCTGCCATCTAGAGTTGTACATGCAAAATACCCAGGTGACATGTATCAAGGGTAGTAGAGTGTGTTACAGGGTATGAACGCATGATGATGCTGACTGTCCCCATTGCCCCTAACACACTGTTCTACACATATGCATGTAGGGAGCCATGCAGTTATACTGGTATACCTTGCTGACATCATATCTCTGCTCTGCTGCCTTGCCATCCTGTGCAGCTGTATTGCCGCCATGTGTCCATAGCTGAACCACTCAGATTCCTGGGACATATACATACACAAGTCCATGACACACCTGTCATTCTGTAACACTACTGGCAGTGTACCATCAGGCAACAAAGATACACAATGTCTGATGTGTAGTCATGACACATGCCAGCATACAGTACCTGTCATGGCCCACAACAACTGCCATGGCATAACACTACTGCACTACACAAACACATGTAAAGTTATGTAGTCACCCCGTGCATCACACATATATGCAAGTCCCCGCATCAATGGCACAGATGGTAGGGATGTGGCACAGGTATCATCACATGCACAGGGTGCATGTGATGATACCTGTGCCACATCCCTACCATCTGTGCCATTGATGGTAGGGATGTGGCACAGGTATCATCACATGCACAGGGTGTGGTGTGGGGATGCCAGAGGCCTAGGCTCTGCCAAACAGTTGACAGCGTGTGTGTGTTTGTCAGGAAGGGGTGCTGGTTAGATGGGCCATGGAGAGGTGCTGTGTATGTCTGTTGGTGACCAGCATGTGAAAGTGGTGCTGGAGTGTGTGCGTGTACACATTCAAGCCCAGTGATAGCCCTACACATGTGTATGGTGGGCAGCTGTTGTCCATACATGGTAGAGTGGACAGTTCACAATCTCCAGCCATGAACATGGGAACTGGTGTAACCAGGAGTAGCACGGGCACCACCATGCCCAAGGGCAGATACGGTGTTAGTACCTGATGGTGACTGCTGCCTGCTGGGCCTGTATCCCCATGGGACTACCCAGGAACACATGCCTGTGGCCTGCCACATTGTAGTGTGAATGGCACAATTCCCTCTGTAGTGCTGAAGGTTCTGCCACTATGGTAGTGTGAGTTCGCATGGCCATGCGGACTCTCAGCAGATGGTGTTGCTGGCCTACATCCATGTGTCTGATGCCCAATTCAAACCAGATGTTCCAGCAAAGACAATGTGCACTCAAAGACAGACACTGTCTCAGTCCACTGTCTGTCCACTACATCAGTGAAATGATCCAGGGCATCACCAATGCAGTGGAGGCAGTCATGGATGTCAGACTGTGCTGCATCCATCATCCTAATCATCTGTCTAGTGTTTCATTCAGAACATGCCTATGCCTCCATGACAGCCTGAAACATGCAGTGAGTGACCTGTGATGTGACACCTGCAACAGGAGGTGGATGGGCAGCAGTCCTCCTTCGAGCACCCTGATAGTATGCCTGTGTGGGACCTCGCCAGCTCTCTGGCTATGGCCAGTGTCTACACTCACCGAAGTCATAGTTCTCACAATGTCCTGTTCAATGTTGTCACCCTCAGACTGTTCAATATCTGTGGCCTCTGGTGAATGGGTATGTGTGGGCATACTGACTGTGTACAGGGACAATGGGGGAAAAAGAGGTATGTCAACCTTTGGGACAGATTCAGCAAACGACAACCCCACCTGTGCCTGGCTATGGCCACCATCATCATCAGAGTCTGATGAAACACTGACATCAGGTTGTGAAGGGGACAGACTCCAATCCCCTGTTCACTTGTGAGAATAAAGACAAAAGCAGTACATTACCATCTTCCTGCACTATTATATATGGTAATTCACACAGAATCATACAGATGAGGATCCACAACTGCATTACATCTCACATTTTCTCATCTCAGATCCCATGCACAACACACATACTCACAACAACATACAAAGATAAGTTAGACCCTGTAGAACATGCATATTACTGGCATCCAGTTAATGTTGCCTGTACAATGCACCTGTGAGGTATGCAATATGACAATGAACGTGATAGAGCTACACATAAAACCCAGTACACCTATCTTGAGAATGATATGCAAGTTGTAGTATTACTGCCTTAGGTATGTACCATCTCCCTATTGTGTTTGAACAGGCATTTTGGAGTAATTGCCTCATGTATAGCAGGCTCTGTAGTTGCTCATAACTATAAGTGCAAACATGTTAATGTTTGTAGCAATACACACCTGTCATTCCCTAGCTATGCACTCTAGTCAACTGCTCCGAAATGGAACATGCAACTATTATACTCTGGCTAGGCACAACAGTTGTGCATAAGGCAAAATGGCATCTCTTAACTTTCATAGGGTATATATGATCCATAAAACAACAGTATCACACTTACTAGGTACAGGACCACAGACTCCGGCCACACCTGATGTACCTATGAAAAGGTGAGGGAGAGGTACTGTCAGCAGCACCAAATGTTGCAGTGATACAATGTGATATGTGCGTATATCCACATCTACAGTAGCTAATGTTATAATGGCTATTATGATGACATTCTGAGTATGTATACACAATTGTGTGTAAAAGCCAACCCCCCCCCATGCAGATAAACCTGACACCCATGTACTACTCTGTAAAACCTGCCACAATGACTGCTAATGTATAATACTGGTGAACATAGTAATCTTACCTGGACGCTCATCTGATATGGACACTGTGGCACCCACCTCCAGGATGTATGGCATGATGGATGGCTGAGAGCTGTTAGGTGATCCCGGGTTTGCCAGGAATTCCTCTGTGGTAAGAGTAGTTGTTCTGTTGCAGGCCCTCTACTGGTGGCAGTACGATACCTGGCAACAGCAGCTGCCCTTTGATGTATGGCATTGACCATGTTTGTGGCCCGGTGTTGGATCTGCTTGTAGGTCCTGTCCTGTTGGCCAATCTGATTTACAGCCCTAACAAGGTTGCCCCACAATGCTGCCTACTGTTCAAAATTGTGGCTATCCCATGAAAGCAGGATTTGATGATGGAGTCTGAGGGAATCCACTATAGCCTCAATCCCTGCTGCTGAAAATGCCAAATGTCTCTGTTGGTACATCATTCCTACAAGACAACAAAAGAGGAACACATTACAGGACCAGATACATGGATGTCCACTATGTACAGACCCTACACACTCATAATGGCTTGCACTATCCACTGCTCCCTCACACGTCATACCCCACAGTCTGACAACACACTACAAGTGTGGTTATCACCAAGATAGTAGCAATACTGGGTAATATCCCTGTGTGCCATTACAGATTCTGCTGTATGTCTCTACACCCATCACTGTAGTGTACTGTGGTGTGTCACCTACGGGCAAATCTCCACTAATATGTCATACGGCCACTGTTGGACAAATAGTGTGTTATTTCAGCAACTATATGGGGACAGTCCAGCAACACCAGTGTGCCACAATGGCAGACAGCAATGCACACCTGCTGTAGTATATGTTCCCTGTAGGTACCATTCCACTCAACTATACAGATGTGTGCAGAATGTCACCATGCTGGCCTAATAGATGTGGTCCATTTTGCACAATCTTGTGGATGTCTGACAAATGGTTGTCAGATCATTGATGGTTGCTGTCAGAAAATTAAAACACAAAACACAATCTGTCACCCATCAGACCCCTCAGTAAACACTTTTGCTACAGTAATATCTGTTACTCTACTCACATTCTTACTTTGTATGACTAATATGTATACACTGTCACTAAGTTTTGGCCTTTGTCCCTCCATTAATTATGGCTGTGTCTTGATTTCTTACTGTAGGGAGTTGAGAATTATGTTAGGCATAGCTCTCAACCAGAGAGGAATGTCCACGAAACAGTGACTTAGCCAGAGTACATCAGGGACATTCAGGGGCACTTTTGCAATGTTAGTTCTACTTATGTGTGACACTGACAGACTGAGAGAAGGTGAATTACAGTATATTGTTTGTTGTTACAAGAGTGTACACCCTTATTTAGTGTCACTATGTCTTAAATGTAACCCACCATATTTACTACAATAGCTGGCTGTTGCAGGAGGGAGTGACAGGGACACAACAGAGATATGATTCAAAGCAGGGACAGTCGAGAGGCATGCCTGTAGGTGCTGGACAGCAGAGTATCACTGACATGTCAATATCATAGATCTAATACAAGCCTACTGTTTTACTCCCTATTTCCCATACCTCCAGCCTCCCAGCTGCATCCTGTTTTATGGGGAAATCTAGTACATACCTGGTAGATTGATGTGTTCCTTTGTTTGAAGCATTCCTCTACAAATACTTTTCACATACACTGTCTGTGTGAGTAAAACCACATACAGACCTGTTCCTCATAAGCAGTGGCTTACCATTTGTAGGTAATGCTCATTAACAGGTAATGGCACAGCCTACCAGACACACCACTGTCACAACCTAAATCGCCTAGGATGATTTGAACTGCTTAGCCTACTGCAGTTCAACCAGCTAATAGTGGCACAAAAAGTCCTTTACCAACCAGAAAATACACCTGCACTAAAAAATATTATCAACCCCTACACCAGCACCTGGCCACTGCGATCATCCACTAGAGTCCTAGTTCAAAGATACAAATCTAACTACTCAGCTGGGGACTTTCTGTTTGCCAACTCTGCTGGAAAAACATGGAACAGACTCCCAGCTGACTTGACCCTAGAACCCACACTAACTTGATTCTAAAACAAACTCAAGAAATACTTCAAAACTCATTGGCTATGTCCTTGCACTAACCCCGACTAGTGACCTCTCTATTACTTAGGTGCCTTACCTTCAACTACTTCTAACTTTTTTCTACCACACCATTTCAGGAAGGGTCAATTGCATAACTACTGCTCTATGTGTTATGTTTTGTAAAGTGTTTTATAACAAGTTAGTACTATATGTGCTAAATGCTGGTATTAATTATGACTGCAATCTGCTTGAAACTAGCATTTGCTAAATGTTCAATGTGTATTATTATCTTGGAGATTTTCTCCCCAGGACTTCGCTAAAAATGGGCATATATCCAGTCATGCTATCACGGTCAACAAATGTAAAATAAAATAATAAATACAATAAATAAATTGCCTCTCCACCAATCTGTGCCTCAGAATTGCATCCAAAATAGCTGAATTGCACTATAATTAGCCAATGACATGGCACCACAGTGAATATATAAGGCCTTTCATATAGACCTTGGCCCTTTTCTTAGTTTTGGAGATGGACATTACTGAGGTGAGGAGAGTACAGCATCACAGAAGGTAAACACAAATACTTTCCACTGTACAGATGTTTGAAGTATGTGCACAGTTTTGCCTCTTATGTTTGGGCAGTGTCCCTTGACATTGTGGTCCTCTGTCAGTTCACTGGCAAACAATGTGGGTTGAGGTCAGTAAGGGAAAAGAGACACACTTCATATCCATCAGAATATGTATGCTAATACGGTAGCTGCTATTCTATGTACTTAATCACTATCTTTGTAGGGACAAATGGTGAAACATGTTCTTATATCTGGGCCTTTGTCCCCTCACTTATATATGGATGTGTCTGGACACCTGTTATAGGTATGGTCAGTCTGTAGCAGGTACCTTAACATATAGCTGTGTATGCTCCAGGCTGCAGCTGCTGCTGCAGGCTAAGTCACATAGGAGTGTAAGTGTGACTTAGCCTGCAGCAGGCTAAGTCATATAGGAGTGTAAGTGTGAACACCTTGGAGGCCAGCAAACTGTATGTGTAACTGTGGCAGTAGTGGCAGCCCTGTTGTTACAGCAGAGCCAGGGTGAGGGTACCCTTCACAGTCCAATCGAGGCATGTGCATAAGGTACATCTGTTATGCAACCATGCTAATAGCCGAGTAATAGGTGACATATAGGTAGGCTGTACAAATATGTGCAGTGTGTCCCTGTCTGCAGGCCTTTGAGTTACAAAACTGGGTAGCAGATAATTTCGTAGCAGTAACTTATGGGAAATAAAACTGCATGATTCAATCATTACTTGCTGTCTTCACAACAATGTACTTGAAGTGCAACCCACTGGATTTGAACCCAGGACTGTGTGTGGCAAAATGTACTGTATGCAAGCTATTTAACAGACTGAGCTACTGCGTCAGTGCTGTAGCAACTGTATTTGCCAGATATATATGCAGACATAGAACTGTGACAAACATTGCCTGCATCCATCAGTATGTGCATGGCCTTCACAGGCAGTTGTTCTGCTGCAGGGTCCCAGATGAACATATGTACTTTGCCATTGATGCCTTAGCAGGTGTGTGTAAAGATGTTGGAGATGAAAGGGAACATTTACCTGCTGTCACAGGCCTCACATACTGCTATTACTATTTATTTGGCTGTGTACTGGTGTAGTTTTACATCAGTCTCCCAGGTACACTCCCATTTTCCCATTAGGTTTAGTTTCAATCTATCAGTGGCAATCAGTATGTTTTGCTGAAAACACCTGTTTTAGGTAAGGTCTGTGTAGAGTAGTGGATTACTGCAGTATGCTTTAGTTGAGAGGGGCCTGGATTTGATACGTGACACAGGTGATTATTTTGTACATGTGCCTAACACTGTGAAAAACACATAAGTTCATTAAGGCACTTTAAAGCTCATTTAAGCAGGTTTGTGTGGGTTTGCGTGACATGTCACATTGCGGCACTTACCTTGGCTCCACACAAACCTGAGCTAAAAAAATTAAAAAGAAAAGAAAAAGGGGGTGATAGGACAGAGGTGAAATGGGGGTAAGTGGGGGGAAAACATAGTGAAAGGCAGGTAGGGATGTGAAGGAAGGGTGTAGGAAAGAACCATAGCTTTCCATTTCTTGTACAGCAACATCTGTGCATTTTGACTGATTTTGTGGATGAATTTGGACTCTCAAACCCTAGCAAGAGGGGTGAGGACAACATAAATGTGTTGTCATGCCAATTGGATCAAATTAGCTGTGTCCAGTGGACATGTGTATGAAATGGAAAGCTATGTATGGGGTGACATTTTTCTTTGTGGGACAGGTGCCCATCTTTTTTTTATAAGGAGAGAGTGGAATGTTGGGAAAGGCATATAGGTATGTGTGGGTTGATAAATTGGGTAGGAAGGGATGCAATTGCAGACAGACAAGACAGCAGACACAGGCAGTGTACGACACATGAGGGTGGTAAACACCTTGGATGAGGAGGGTGCTGTGGAATCCGAGAAGAATGTGCCTCCTGACAGCAGCAGTGTGACTGAAATCCCCACCCATGGGCAGTCAAAACTGCTCCTTCACTGCCCCGAAGGTGGCTGTGCTGGAGGCTGGGCACCAAGTCCAGCCAGCTCAACCAGCTTGTCCAGTCTGCCCTCAGTCTGGCACAGGTGACATTCATAGCTCCTATGAACAATCCAGCGCACCATGGCAGGAAATTGATCCTGGTGACAACCTCCCCATCTGCCATTGCTTCCAAGGGGGCAATGGGCCCTGTCCCCTGAGGTGGTTTCACCCAAAGGTGGTGCAGGGTCAGCAGAGAGAGCACCACCATCATGGGTTCCAGATATACTAGGACCCAGTGCCATGGCTGAGTGTGGTAGGGTAGGTGGATCGGCAGGAACCAGCCTACCCTGATGTATACACTGTCACTGAGTTTGGGCCTTTGTCCCTCCATTAATTATGGTTGTGTCTTGATTTCTTACTGTAGAGTGATGAGAATTATGTTAGGCATTGCTCTCAACCAGAGAGGAATGTCAATGAAACAGTGACTTAACCAGAGTACATCAGGGACATTCAGGGACACTTTTACAATGTTAGTTCTACTTATGTGTGACATTGACAGACTGAGAGGAGGTGAATTATAGTACATTGTTTGTTGTTATAGGAGTGTACACTCTTATTTAGTGTCGCTATGTCTTAAATGTAATCCACTATATTTACTACAATAGCTGGCTGTTGCAGGAGGGAGTGACAGGGACACAGCAGAGATATGATTCAAAGCAGGGACAGTTGAGAGGCATGCCTGTAGGTGCTGGACAACAGAGTATCACTGACATGTCAATATCATAGATCTAATACAAGCCTACTGTTTTACTCCCTATTTCCCATACCTCCAGCCTCCCAGCTGCATCCTGTTTTATGGGGAAATCTAGTACATACCTGGTAGATTGATGTGTTCCTTTGTTTGAAGCATTCCTCTACAAATGCTTTTCACGTACACTATCTGTGTGAGTAAAACCACATACAGACCTGTTCCTCATAAGAAGTGGCTTACCATTTGTAGGTAATGCTCATTAACAGGTAATGGCACAGCCTACCGGACACACCACTGTCACAACCTAAATCGCCTAGGATGGTTTGAACTGCCTAGCCTACTGCAGTTTTAACCAGCTAATAGTGGCACATGAAGTCCTTTACCAACCAGAAAATACACCTGCACTAAAAAATATTTTCAGCGCCTACACCAGCACTTGGCCACTGTGATCATCCACTAGAGTCCTAGTTCAAACATACAAATCTAACTACTCAGCTGGGGCCTCTCTGTTTGCCAACTCTGTTGGAAAAACATGGAACAGACTCCCTGCTGACTTGACCCTAGAATGCTCACTAACTTGATTCAAAAACAAACTCAAGAAATACTTCAAAACTCATTGGTTATGTCCTTGCACTAACCCCGACTAGTGACCTCTCTATTACTTAAGTGCCTTACCTTCAACTACTTCTAACTTTTTTCTACCACACCATTTCAGGAAGGGTCAATTGCATAACTGCTGCTCAATGTGTCTTAAACCTGAATGCAATGTTTTATATATATATATATATATATATATATATATATATATATATATATATATATATATAAAAACTTTGAAAATAATGTTATGTTTTGTAAAGTGTTTTATAATAAGTTAGTACTATATGTGCTAAATGCTGGTATTACTTATGATTGCAATCTGCTTGAAACTAGCATTTACTAAATGTTCAATGTGTATTATTATCTTGGAGATTTTCTCCCCAGCACACTGCTGAAAATGTGCATATATCCAGTCATGCTATCATGGTCAATAAATGTAAATTAAAATAATAAATAAAATAAATAAATTGCCTCTCCACTAATCTGTGCCTCAGAATTGCTAATTGCATCCAAAACAGCTGAATTGTACTATCATTAGTCAATGACATGGCACCACAGTGAATATATAAGGCCTTCATATAGACCTTGGCTCCTTTCTTAGTTTTGGAGATGGACATTACTGAGGTGTGGAGAGTACAGCATCACAGAAGGTAAACACAAATACTTTCCACTGTACATATGTATGAAGTATGTGCACAGTTTTGCCTCTTATGTTTGGGCAGTGTCCCTTGACATTGTGGTCCTCTGTCAGTTCACTGGCAAACAATGTGGGTTGAGGTCAGTAAGGGGAAAGAGACACACTTCATATCCATTGGTTTTGTGGATGAATTTGGACTCTCAAACCCCAGTGAGAGGGGTGAGGACAACATAAATGTGTTGTCATGCCAATTGGATGAAATTAGCTGTGTCCAGTGGACATGTGTATATAATGGAGAGCTATGTATGGGGTGACATTTTTCTTTGTGGGACAGGTGCCCATCTTTTTTTTTATAAGGAGAGAGTGGAATGTTGGGGAAGGCATATAGGTATGTGTGGGTCAATAAACTGGGTAGGAAAGGATGCAATTGCAGGCAGGCAAGAAACAGACGTAGGCAGTGTGTGACATGAGGGTGGTAAATACCTTGGATGGGGAGGGTCCTTTGGAATCCGAGAAGAATGTGCCTCCTGACAGCAGCAGTGTGACTAAAATCCCCACCCATGGGCAGTCAAAACTGCTCATTCACTGCCCCGAAGGTGGATGTGCTAGAGGCTGGGCACCAGGGCCAGCAAGCTCCACCAGCTTGTCCAGTCTGCCCTCAATCTGGCACAGGTGACATTCATAGCTCCTATGAACAATCCTGCACACCATGGCAGGTAGTTGATCCTGGTGACAACCTCCCCATCTGCCATTGCTTCCAAGGGGGTGATGGGCCCCATCCCCTAAGGTGGTTCCACCTAAAGTGGTGCAGGGCCAGCAGAGGGAGCATCACCCTCTTGGGTTCCAGATGTGCTAGGACTCAGTTCCATGGCCGGGTGTGATAGGGTAGGTGGATCGGCAGGAACCTGCCTACCCTGATGTGCTGTGGTTATAGAGGTAAAGCAAGACATATAGGTTAGCTATAAACAAAACCACTCTTAGTAATAAAACCATGCCAGAACTTTGGAATTAACCCCAGTACATTGCGATGCATATTATGTGAAACACAACAATAAATAACAGAACAGTCAGTATATTAACAGGATGCCAGAAACAGTTACAGCATAAGGCCATCAGAATGGGTAATTCAACAGGGTATGTTAATATGCAACCATATTAATACATACAATAATAAAATACATGCCCCAAAATAAAGTGTATGGAACAATATATGTTAATAGTAAATAAAAATCAGAAAGTGTAGCAATACAGGATGACTAATGAAATAAAACAGTATTGCAACAGTCAGTAAAGATGGCTCACTCTTGATGTAAATTAACAACTTGTTTATTGCATTTAAATGACCATAAAACCTTAGATTAACTGCTTTCATCCTACTAATAGCAAGGACTTCATCAGAATCAATAAAACTCAGGACAAAAGCACTTAATGTAAGGTTTTATGGCCATTCTATGCAATGAACAAGTTGTCAGTTTATGTTAATAGTAAACAATAAACAATACAAAAATAAATATATGAAGATAAGGGGTGGGGAGAGAGAGAAATACAGTCCATTAATATCATTAATATCAGTACTGCTATCTAATCTACAGGTCTGTCCTTTCTTTATGTGTGAAAGTGCCTTATAGCTGCTGTCGCACATACATACCTCTCAAGCTATCTGCATGGGACAGTATGGACCAAGCAGTACCAACTACAGGTACACAACTACATGGAACACTTGCACATCAGGTGTACCTATATAACTACCAAGGTGTACTGTGGGCTGATGTAGTGTTACTTTGCTATTTACATCAACATGTTGATGCTACATCTGTGACAGAGTGATTATGCACCAGTAATTATATTCTGTGACAGTGTGACACTTGAGAGACATGTATGTGTACAGTACCAGAGAGTCAACAACTATAATGCCCTGCTTGGCAGCTATGGGGATAGAACCCAAGAGCAGTGACTGCAGAGGATATCTGCATGACATGTATTAATTGACTGCAGGAACCTTTGACAGACACTCCAGGCATGCAGCCATACCATAACGTTCACATTTTATTTCTTTTCTTTTCTTGTATTATTCTTATACTTATTTCCTTTATTTTATGCTGTATTTTTACATTTCTGGTAATAATTGTAACAGTCTTGGCATGTCAACACACAATAATTTACTCATAATATAGGTACCTCACCCATTAAACTGTAGTTCCTGTGGAGAGAATATATGTTAACATTACGTGATTGATACTGTAATATTTGGTGCTACATAGCACTGGATTCGAACCCTGGTCTGTATGTGGCAAAATGTACTTCATACAGAGCATTTAGCAAACTAAACTACTGAGTCACTGCTCATGGCTGACTGATATTTTCCTAGCACTCACCTAGCACCAAAATATGACCTGTTAATAGTAGTACAGTTTTATACTAGACTGCAGTGACAGTTGAGCACACATGCATGAAATTCAAGCATGACAGAGATAATAGGTAACCTAAACATTACTACATAGAATGCAGGTGTACAGAATATATTGTTAGTGTGCTGAAATATCTGTGAACTCAACAAACAATATCTGATTATGGGTTATTATTGTAGTCTACAACTAGTACACTGTTATACCTGACTGCAGCACCATGCCTCACAGCCTGAATGCTTTTAGCTGACATGCAATGGTGAAAACAAGACAATCCTGATGTACTTGATTTACCTTGGTGTTATTGCTATTGGTGCATGTGTTGTTTCAGACCAGTTGTCATAATTCATTTCTTACAAAGTATCTCTGAGCCTTCACTTATTGCAAAACAGACTTTATTAGATATACCGTCATGCAGGTAGTGATAATATTTTGTGTTTTATTGAAGAACAGTAATTGATTTCTTGCAAAACAGCCCTACTTCCACAGTCAGTGTACAATAGACTTTATTAGAGATACCTTCAATCAGTTACTGTTATGGTTTCAAGTTGTTATTGCCCAACAGCTTTGATTATGCATGTGTTGCAATACAGCTGTAATTCCACAGTTATTGCACTGCAATCTTTATTGCATATACTTGTTGGCAGTATGCACTTCTTGCAGTACAGGTGTGAATCCAAATTAATTGCAATACAATTGTTACTGTTTATTCCTAATCACAGTTAATGTTTTACTCTTTCTTGCTTATTTGACTGTATATAGCAAAATACATCTGTACTCACCACACTTACGGAGTAACCTAGCCAAGTGCTCAGCATGTGCCTTGATATTGTGAGCCCTCTCCTCTGCAGCTGTTGGGAGAGAAGCACACCATTATGCATACAAGTTTAGCAGACATTCAGTATTACATATTGGTGAAACAGCCATAAATGTACTTACATACATGTGAGACATTCCCTGTCTGAAATTCTTAGACCCTTCCATCTTTTCAGGTCATCATGGTGGTGACAACACTATTCACCTGTGCGGGGGATACCAGTTACACTGGTGAGTTCCCTTGCCATCTGATCTCAGGCCTCCACCTTGCACTCTGAGCCCTGGTAACCTCCCTGTATCAGCTGGTCATCATAGTTTTTAACAAGGAGTCTGACCATGACCCTGGACTTCAGAATGCCACAGTGCTGCACCCAAAAGTGCGAACCCTCTCTGTCTACCATGGCATCCTTCACAGACAGAACTACAATTTATTATGCTTTATTCCTGCCTATTGGGCTTAATATAGCCCATTTGTCCCATCTTTACATGCCAGTGGGCAGCATTTAAAAATGCTGTGCATCACTTAGCACTGCACAAACAAGTGCAGCTGAGCTGAGCAGTGTGAAAACTTGAATGCTTGGCAGTGCTTAGCAGTGCACAAACCAGCCAAGCAGTGCCAAGCAGTGCATAGACATTATCAGCCATTATTTTTATTTATGCAGTAGTTAGCAGGTATTAGCAGAGCTTAGCTAAGTTTAGCAGGCCAATATTTAAAAATAATTTGCATAATTTGTATTTCAAACATAAATGCTTACTTGCCCTTCCATGTTCTCAAACCCTGCACATGAGTCCATAACTCTACCCATTTAGCTACATGGATATGTGGAATTTTGCTATACCTTTACATATATCTCTGAGCTAACTTTAAGCAGTGCTGAGCACCACAACACACCATGCAAACCCATTCAGCTATGCTTAAACATGACCTGTATATGAATGATTAAATGCATCCAGTTTCTATTTTTAGATGTCTGCTGTCTCGGCGCTGCTTAGTACTGCTGCCCTCCGCATCATGCGCGCAAACATGCTTTTAAAAAAGATAAATAAATGAACAGAACATTAGGACTACTACTATTAAACAGTGCTGGGAGGGTCTTGCTCAACAGCGGACACAGTTCACACTACTCTCCCTACACTGATTCAATAACTGTATTCCACAGCTCTCCCTGGGAAACATGCCATGATTAATATGCATGGTGCACTGCCGAGAAGGAACTGTGTATACGGACATGGCAACATTCCATGTAAGCTCTACACTATGCCTACATGGATTTTATTAAATCTGGGGGTATATCTATCTATATATAATATATACACATACATATACATCTTTGTCTCTCCCTATATATATAGATACACATATACATATCACACACACACACACACACACACACACATATATATATATATATATATATATATATGTGTGTGTGTGTGTATGTGTGTGTGTGTGTGTGTGTGTGTGTGTGTGTGTGTGTGTGTGTGTGTGTGTGTGTGTGTGCATCTCCTAACAGAACAAGTATGAATTCCAGACTAGCATGCTTTTGTGCTGTTTTGGCCCTTGCACTTGATGCAAGCCTCTAAACCCTTGTCCTCCACAAACCTGCTGATGCCATCTACTATGAGATTACCTAAAGTCATGCTAATGTCAGACTTGAGCCGTGGCATGTGTGATACATTCTGCATTCTGTAGTCTGTAAACTTAGGTAGGTATGGGGTTCTTTTCCCACTACAAACACCTTGGTGTGTGTGTGTGTGTGTGTGTGTGTGTGTGTGTGTGTGTGTGTGTGTGTGTGTGTGTATACTGTGCAATGTTCTGCAAATACAGATAGGTAATATTACTATTCTCACTGCAGTGAACTTGGTGTGTATATGTGTGTGCGTGTGTGTGTGTGTGTGTGTGTGTGTGTGTGTGTGTGTGTGTGTGTGTGTGTGTGTGCAGTGTTCTGTAAACATAGATATGCAGTGGTACTGTTCTCATTGCAGCCAACTTGGTGTGTGTGGATGTTAGAACATTTTACATCAACCTGTGGGATGTTGTCCACTTCTATTCAACAGACACTGCTAATGCTATTAGCAATAGATTATTGCTTGTGTATACATCAAAACAGGCCATGGTTAGGCAGTGGCCTGACAGATGCATGTAAGATGTTATTAATTTTATGGTGTAATTCTAAGGTAAAACAGTACCTGGCAGTGTGGGATAACATAGTGGACTGAGTATGCTGCTTTGCCAGGCATATGACACTTGCCTGAACCATAATCCTCTTATTAGGCTGGGTAGCAACAGCCTACTTGCAAATGTGACAGTGTACAACTCCAGCAAAGTAAGGGTCATGCTGCTGCATCCTTGGGATTCACAGTGTAAAACATACTATCTGTAGGCACTCTTTGCAGTGAACATGTGGATATTTTTGCATGCACAGAAAACTTTTTCCACTTTGCAGTAAGTACTTTGGCCTTGCAAGGTTACAGTGCCTTTCAGGCAACCAGACAGCAAATGGATGTTGTGTGAACTAATGTGGGACTATTGTTTTGTGTTCCAGGAACCTAAATGTACAGAATGACATACATAGGACATGCTGGAGGGACAGGAACATCTCCCAAAGGTGGACACTCCTCTGCAGTAGGCCTCAGATCCATGTCAAGCAGATCATTTTCATTACCCTGTTGAATGGCAGGTTGCATGAATTGCTGTGAAACTGTTATCTAACATGGATCACTGCCACTGTGGACCTTGTTAGACCAGCCTATGTCACCTGACATTGAACATTATATTGTGATGCAGCAGCTGTGCTCTTAATCACCATCAGGTCACTACCCTAGTCACATCCTATGAACCTCGGAACCCAAGGCATAGCACATGCAAAACTGAACCAATTGGTCTGGTTGCTATTCATGGCATCTACCTGGAAAAGGCTACAACACGCCTACAGACCCTTGCATCATGTGGAACAAGAGTGTTGATCAACAAACAGGCTGTGGCCTGCTTCTTATCTTGGGATTGGTCCTAATGTTTTACTTCTGGTAAGAGAAGAAGAAAAGGAGCATTGTATCCCAGCAGAGTGAGGCTGTGGTGAGTCCAGCAGTAGTAGTAGCCAGGCAGTAGCCATTCATGTGACTCCTCTCTTTTCAGCATTCTTGACAAGGTGATTCTTTGTTTTCAGTAAGCACTGCTTGATTTGTTTCTAACTTCAGAATAACTGCCTAAATACTTCATCCTTAAATTTTCAGGGTCTACGTATTAGTTTCCCCTCAAGTGTTTGGCAATGTTCTGTACAGCCTCAGACACCTTGAGTGACATTTTTCCTGAGACAGCATGATGGAATTCACTCCAATACTGAGTTGCACATAGGACAACTAGCCTGCAATGACAAGCACTGTCCCCATAGCTGCAAAACAGATACTTGTGACATTCATTGATATCCTCAATATAACTGTTTAATCAATAAAAAAGGGTCTGTTGCCATGGATATGAACTTTCTCACTGTGACCGTTACCACCTTGGTGGATATGGGCATCCTGAGGCAATGTAGAAATTGCCTCATGTTTACTGGCAACTAGTTCATTCTCAAACAAACTGATATGGTATATGAGAGTTGTAGTTACACAATGTCACTGGAGGCAAAGCTCTCACATGAAAGGACTCCTAATGTCAATAAGGTAGTCAGTAGCATACATGCCACACCAATCACAAACAATTCATAGCAGACATATGCTGAGATGCTGGAATGTAACTTTCATAAATCACAAAGACCTCATAAATGAAGTACAGATAGCAAATATCATCAGCAGCAAATGCACTCTGTAAAAACAAGCACATCAACACACAGATCTACATCTCATGGAGGCTCAGTCTATAAGCTCATAAGGCAAGCCACAACACAATCCAGCATTTTAGTCACTGGAGACCCCATTGTGAGATGCACTGATGTCCCTCTTACCAAGCTGAGTAAGGAGAAAGGCACAGTCAGTTGCTTATCAGGGGCTAGGATCTACCACATTATGCACATTCATGTAATTGGACCACAAGTAACACAAACTCAACATGTCAGAGATGCAACTATATTAACAGCCTTGAATACATGCTCTCCTACACACCAGTCAGTACATATGATAATGAGCAGTTTGTCAGCATGCACACCTCACCTCGCACTACAACCAATTCCACATCACACGTATATACCTACATATGTGTAGGTCCTCACCAGAAACATAAATAAATACCAGAGACCTCCCACACACAAACAAAGCACGCTATACATAATACTTCCACTGTAGAACACAACACATATAATAGCTCTTGCACCAGTATCTCACCTGTCAAGCCGTTAAGACAAAACACATATCAAAACATATTGGTCAGAGGTGCTTCCATTGTGAGACACACAGATAACCTCTCACCAGGCTGAATAGGGAGAGGATCACAGTCAGCTGTCTGTCAGGTGCCAGGATCCGCCATATCACACATGCACTCAAGTATCCCCAAAACAGGTACTGTTGTGACTCTGTCATAGTTCATGTTGGTGTTAATGACTTGAGACATACCTCTCTGGACTACACGAAGAGAGACATGACTAAGCTCTTGGACTATGTGTCTCTGGCAGGTATGTCACTAGCCTTAAGCAGTATTTTACATTCACCTAGGATGATGCCTCAATACAAACAGAAAATGATTGATCTCAAAATTAGCTTAGTTTCTGGTGTCATTCTAAGGGGATACAGTATCTGTCAGCCTGGGATGATATGATTGACAGACCTCGATGCTTTGCCAGAGATGGTCTTCATCTGTCACCCCTGGGATTTCGGCTACTGGCCAAGGCTGTTGCCACCCTCATAGTGCCTTTTTAGGCAGTGTCTCAAGGACAAAGTTCCCAGTGTGAAAACTCCATATAAAAACAACCTCAAGGTTATGCAGCTTAATGCTAGGAGTCATAACATGAAACTGCACTTACTGGAAGCAGTCCTCATCTTGGAAGACTTAGACATTTGTGCAGTCATGGAGACCTGGTTCAAGGCTGTGGAGAGCACACGAACCATACCAGGCTACACCTCCTTCCACATGTTCAAATCGCAAACTGAAGGTGTGAAAACTAAAGGGGACGGTGTATCAGTATTCATTAAAGTTAACTACACCTCCAGATTGGTTAAGCAGTAGGATTCCATGGAGATAATTCAGGTGGAATTAATTGTTGGTAGGACACCTATTCAAGTCATTGCCAGCTACAGGACCCCCTCCATGAATCAGGAAATCGACTCTGCCTATTTGAATCTACTTGAGTCTATAGCAAACAAAAAAGCGATGAGTGCACCATGGACTAAGTTTAAAAACCAAAAGCTGTCTGATGAAGCGTTGGATAACAACGCGAAAGCGCTTACTATCTGCTACTTGCTGCAGTTCTATTGTCTCCAATAAACGTGGATTTTATCTACTAAGAAGACCTTTTGGATTTATTCATTTTACTTTTGGTTTTTAAACTTAGTCCATGGTGCACTCATCGCTTTTTTGTTTGCTGTTTTTGTGTTTTTGAGGAGAGTGCTTTACCTGGCAGTGTGGTTCTTTTTATTCAATACTACTTGAGTCTATCAAGATACATCCAAGCACCCTGTTTTTAGACCACTTTAATTACCCATTCACTGACTGGGTAAATTGCATGTGATCTAACTCACTTGCCCAAATTTTCCTCGACTTCATTAACTCCAATGCAGTAGACCAGCTAGTTAACACCTCCAAAAGAGATGCCATCATCCTAGATCTGCTGCTTACCAATATGGGGGACAACTATAGCACCCCTACTGTGAGGTTTCCCTAGTGAGATCTGACACAAATCAGTCTCATTCAAATTAAGTATCACATGGACCCCCCCCCCCCCCCCCAGCAGCAAATAAACTAAAACACTTCTCCAAAGCAGATTTTTACCTCTTGCAGGATGGTATTAATAGCTGTGCTGCACCTCCCCCTCAGATGGAACTGGCAACTATGCCGAGTTCTACACCAATGCTTTATATAAACACCTGTATAACTGCATTGACTCAGCTGTACCGGGGAGGACCAAAATAAGCTCCTCAAGGAAGAACAAACCTGCCTGGTGGACAACTGCCATTAAAAGGCTTTGCAATAAGAGGAAGACATTGATATCTAAGAGTAAGAGGGAGCGATACCTAAATAGAAACACTCTCTCCTCAGCTTAAACAAGCAAATAAGACTTCTTGTGGAGTCCTCCAAAGGAAATTACAGATCCAAATTAACTTCCTCAGTTAAGGACGACCATAAGGCATTCTTTAATTGCATCCATAACCTAAAAGGAAGGGCTCAGATTTGTGCTGAGCTGGTAGTTAATGATACCACATGTACTGAGCCTGTGGACATAGATAACCTGTTAGCTGATAGCCAACAAGTTCTGTGAAAACTTCACTCCCCTGTCCCTGACACATGTATCCCATGACATCCCTATCACCTGTGCCCTACCTTGTATCTCTAAGGAGCAGGTCATAAATTCCCTCTTTAAGGCCAAAAACACAGCATCTATGAGACCCAATAACATCCTAGGCTGTGTCCTACATGGGCTCCAACAAGAATTAGCAACACCATTGTGTAATCTTTTCAATCATAGTCTAAGCACTGGCTTCATCCTAGCTGAATGGGAAATGGCCACCATTATTCCATTGCACAAAGGTAGTGCTTCCACTGACCCTGGGAGCTACAGACCTATTACCCTGACTAGCCTTATCTGCAAGGCCATGGAGTGAATCATCATGAACCTTATCAGCAAAGATATAGGTAAGCTCCAAACACTTGATCCTACTCAGTTTGGATTTGTCAAAGGGAGATCATGCCTGTTAAACCTTGTGGCCTTCCTTGAGACAGTCACCAAGACCCTGGATGAGGGGAAATCTGTGCATACAGCCTACCGAGACTTAGCCAAGGCATTTGTTACTATTCTCCACTCAGGTATCATTGACAAACTCACCCAGCTAGGTATCAACACTTATATCATTAGATGGGTCACTAACCGGCTCACTGGATGAACCCATATAGTCAAAATAGGAGAATCCACTTCCAACAGCAGATGTGTCCTGGGACCGTTACTGTTTGGAATCAATTCCTCCAAAGCACAAACTAAAACTAAAGGTCTGTGGCTGACAAAGTTTGCTGATGACTGCAAACTGGGAGTGGTCATAGTATCTCCAAATGATGTCAGCATCCTACAAGAGGGTCTTACACAAACAAATGATTAGTGCGAAAGTCATGGCATTAACTTCAATGCAAAAAAATGTATTATCATCCCTCTCAGTAAGTGTGATGTTCCTGCTAACTACCACATCAATAATAAAACCCTAAGTACGCACTCACTAGTGAGGGACCTGGGCACACTGGTTGACAGCAACCTTACCTTTGATCACCATGCTCCACAGTAGTAAGAAGGGAATTCTATATTGCTCATCTTATAAGTAAGGGCATTGCATCCAGAAAAAAAGAAATTCTAACCTCTCTGTACTCTGCCCTCATCAGGCCAATAATGGAGTACAACACCTCTTTTGGTATGCACCTTTCCAAGCACCTGCAACAATTAAAGAGACCACAAAGGTTCCTCACAAGGATAATTCAAGGTCCTCAGCATCTGTCCTAGGTGGATCATCTGAAATCACTGTTACTTTATTCTGTCTCATACAGACTACTCAGAGGTGATCTATGCCTTGCATATAAGGCAATCTTTGATGCTGATTTTACTGGAAATGTTGCATATCCGCAAATCAAATGGTGCACTAGTTACTCACTCTAAAGACCTTAACCTGGTATGTGACATTAATAGAACATGCTGGAGGTGCAGAATTGTCTCCCAGAGGTTACCACACCTTTGGAATAGACTCCCACTTCAAACAGACCATCTCATTGGCCCTCTTCAAATGCAGTGTGGACAACTGGATGTGTAACCATAAATTCACCCTGGGGGTACAATCTCTGTTCCTCTAGGACAGGGGCAATTTGTGCTGATCATGGAAATAAGGATAGAACTTGGCTAGGCTTGTAAGGGCCCTAGGACCATTAGCCTAGTAACTTCCTATGATCCTATGATATGATTCAGTTATAGCCCATGTAGGAGTACATGACCTGAGACATACCTCCCTAGACTATACTTGGAGAGACATCTTTGAGCTGTCAGAATATGTATCCAGGTTGACATGAGCCAGCACTGAGCAGCATGTCACCTTCTCCAAGGATGATGTCACAGTACGAACAAAGATCATTGATGTTAATAATTGTCTTGGTTTCTGGTGTCATTTTGTGGGGGTGCAGTATTTGTCAGTATGGAAGAAGGTGTTCAACAGACCAGGCTGCTTTGACAGGGATAGTCTGCACCTCTCCTCCCTAGGCTTTTGAATATCAGTTAAAACTGTCTTCCCCCATAATGTCTTTTGTAGGCAATGCCAGTCTGAAACTACTTCCGACATAGCAAGTCAAAAACAAGAACATCTGAAGGTGTCACTGCTAAATGCTAGGAGTCTGAACAAAAAACTCCACTCCTTAGAAGCTGTCTTCTCCCTGGAGAATGTGACATCTGTGTTGTCAATGACACATGGCTTAAAACCATGAAGAACACACCAACGGTGCAATGTTATTATGCCTTCCACACATTTAGACCAGCTACTTCACAAGCAGGGACTAAAGGTGCAGGTGTCTCTATGTACCTCAAAACTAAATATACTTCAAGGGTGTTCAGACAGGATAATCCATTTGAGCTGTTCCATGTTCAACTCACCATAGGCAAAATCCAGTACTAATTCCATGCATGCTATAGGTCCCCCTCTATGACTCAGGAAACCCATACCATGTATTTAAACTCCTTAGAAACATTACCCATCCCATCCAATCCAATATCATATTCATAGGTGACTTTAATTACCACACTATTAACTGAGAATCCTATATGACAGCAAACATAGAGGCACATAGATTCCTGGATTTTGTAAACACAAACTCCCTGGCCCAGATAGCCAATACACCAACTAGGGGTGCAACCATACTTGATCTGGTCCTCACCAATATGGTAGAGTCATGCACACCCCCTACTGTAATGTCTTCCCTGGTAAGGTCCGAACACAAAGTGGTCTCTTTTGAAGTAAAAATAAAACATGGACCCTCCCCAGTTAAACATGGAATATTCAGGAACTACCCTAAGGCTAACCTCCAGCTATTAAGTGATAACCCGGCAAAATTTCAAGCTCCCATAAACACTAAGAACACTTCGGCCTATGCCGAAGTGTTCACAGAAACCCTGTATGAGCATGTTAATAGCTGTATAGAGGCAGCCGTACCCACCAGAGAGAAGTATAGAACTAACTCAAAATCAAGCCACCCTGGTGGAATTACAGAATCAATAGACTGTATAACAGAAGGAAAATCTCATGACAAAACTTAGGAGGTGCAGCACACAGCAGGATAAAAGCACTCTCATCAAAATAAACAAAAAGGTCAGAGGACAAATAAAGTACACCAAAGCCAAATTTCAGGATAGTTCAGGCTCCTAGGCCAAGGACAACCACAAAGCATACTTTAGCTATGTCTGCAACCTTAAAGGCAATACACAATTGTGTGCACACCTCATTGTAAATGGACCCACCTGTAATGAGCCATAAGGTATAGCAAACCTTCTGGCTGATAAATCCAACCCCAACTTTACCCCTCTCCCCTCCTCAACCTTCCCTTAGGAAATACCATCAAATATAAGTCCCCCTACTATCACTAAGGGACAAGTCCTTAATGCTCTCTCTAAGACCAAGTACACTGCATCAATGGGCCCAGACAGTGTCCCAGGATGCCTTCTAAATAGCTTACTAAGTCCTATGTCTCTAATGGATACAGGCAAATGGTAAACTGTTTGTCTCCCAGGCCCCTGCTTGTAAATATTTCATCTCCCAACCCTTGCTTACACTTATCAAGGGTATCAAACCTTGTCAGAGATTTGGGATGCATGGCTAGGCTTAAAGAAGCCCTTGTGTTTCTTAACATAGTAAACATCTATGAACCTATGGATCCATGAACCTATACTGTATTACTTTTTTGATGACATTTGTCTTCTCTGCTGACATTCAATCCTGTGCTCTGATGTTCATAGGTTCATAGGATGATATTAGGCTATTGGCCCAGAGGCCCTTATAAGCCTAGCCAGAATTTCACCCATGTTCCCTCAAAGTCAGCACCTGTTTCTCCTGTCAAGCAGGGACACAGGTGGGATCCCAGGGGTATATTTTCTGTTTCCCATCCAGTCGTCCAGGTTTCTCTTAAAGAGGGCTAGAGAGGTACTCTGCTTGCCATGGAAAGGGAGTCTATTCCACAGATGGGGAGTCTTTGGGACACAAATCTATCCTGCCAACAAGTTCTATTAATGTCACAGGCCAGGTTAAGGCCTTGCATGCGAGTTGCATGAGTGGAGTTTGTCTTACAGATATGCAGCAACTCCATCAAGGCTGGGTCTGAAATGGCCTTGTATGCCAGACACAGGTCACCTCTGAGCAGTCTGTATGAGACTGAGTAGAGGGACAGGGCTTTTAGCCTATCTGTATAGGATAAGTGTTTGAAACCCTGGATTTTCCTGGTCAGGAACCTCTGTGGTCTCTCCAACTGCTGCATGTGCTTGGCAAGGTACATGCCGAAGGGGGCATTGTATTCAATAATGGGTCTGATAAGGGAGGAGTACAGGGATGTTATGGCCTTCTTGTTTCTGGATGAAATACCCTTATTTATGATAATTAAATTATATTGATGGGTTGATTGTAGATGTGTACCCATAGGTGTGTAGTACACAGTCCTGAAAGTGAAATGTAAACATTTCCATGTGACAGATTTCATTGTGTGACTCCACAGCCCTTACAACAGCATCCATTGTAATGTACACAAATTATTATGCTAACTACAGTATAAATAGCAGAGTACAATGTCTGCAAATGACCAGTACAAGTAGCATGTTAACAGCACCAGTGGGTGAAAGGAATTCATACTAATTTAGATAGTTGCAACCCCCAGCTGTGTCTCAAGTTGGCCACCATCATCATCAGAGTCTGAAGAGACACTGACACCAGGTGGTGTAGGGGACAAAGTCCAACCTCCCTGGTCACCTGTGATAAAAAGGAAAAAGCAATACGTTAATACCTGCACTACTATGCTCTGCAGTACTATGGTGCAATATATGTTAAGCTGTATACTCTGCTGTCACTATTACAGACTTGCATACCTCCCAACCTCACAGAGCAGGACATGTGGATATTATTTTCTAACGCGAATCTGTAATTATTTGGAAATAATTATTCAGTAAACAAAAATCTTATGAGTAAAAAATAAATTATGTACACCGAGGACATTCTGCAAAAATTTGCACAGTTGACAGTTATGGCAATCAGTAATGTCTTGACACTACTTTCAAGTCAATCATAATGGTCATACCTACAAGGCAGATGTATGAGTCTAAACTATGGACATTCAGAAAATATCTGTACAGTTGACAGTTATGCAGACAGTGCATCAATCCTGGAAGCAAGCCTGGGATGACACTTTAGCTAATACAGAGCAATATATCCACATCTCTGACAAAACAGTTTTCTGCTTACCAGCAGCAGGAGCATGGCCTCTTCCAATTCCAGATGGTCCTGAAAAAAATTTGACAAAGAAGGAACGGCAATAGCTGCACATGTTACAGTATAACAGGGGTAATATGTCCAAAAATCTCACATCTACAGTAACAGATATGTCAAAAGGTACTTACTTCCCCCACCAAAAAAACACCTGACACCCAAGTAAAACTATTTACATCTTGACAGGATGAATGCAACAGTATTCTACTGCTGATCTAAGAATACCTGGACGCTCCTCTTGAGAGAAACAGGTGGCACTCGCATCCACACATTTTGGCTGATGGATGCCTGGGAGCTGTCCTGTGTAGCAAGATTTGCCAGGAATCCTTCTGGGTCTGTGAGAGGAGATTCAGCTGCAGGCCCACTACCAGTGACCTGACGATCCCTGGCCATGTCAGCTGTGCATCTCCTTGCCGCATGAATCATATCCATGGCACTGTGCTGCACCTGCTTATAGGTATGATTGTGGTGACCCACAGCATTGATGTTATGCACCAATTCATCCCACAGGGCTGCATGTTCTGACCTATTTGCCCTCCCTTGGGACAGCATGATCTGGTAATTTTGTCACAAAGCCTCAATGATGAGGTTGTTTTCCACCTCAGAAAATGGTGGCCTATGTTGTGCATGCATAATGTTTCCTGAAGTACAAAGAAATGAGAACACATGTAAGGATCACATACATACAAGTAAACTATGTAGAGATACAGCAGTAAAGGAAGGCTATCATTATTCACTGTTTGATTACACATCCCATATTCAACACTGTGCCAAACATACAAAGGGTGTAGACGCAACTAGGATAGTAGCAATAGTGACATATTTCTGTTTGTGCTATGACAGATACGTATGCTCACATGGATTTACCTCACTTCATCGAAATCCAATATTATTGAATCTCACTTTGTTGACACTCAAAATATCGAACTCCCACTTCATTGAAGGAGCAGAACAATAAAGATCTTTCCAGGGTATGTAACCACTTATTCAAAAGGAAACATAACCCAAACTGCATCATCCATAACCCACCCAGGTGGGGGCTATGCCCCCCACCCCCGAACTAAATATATCAACTCGGAGATTGCACTACAGTTGGGAAAGGGCAAAGTTCACCATCTCACACAACAGATTACTTACCCTGGGAAGATCTTTGTTGTTCCGCTGCTTTGATGAAATGGGAGTTCAATATTTTTAGTGCTGACAAAGTGAGAATCAATAATATGGGATCTTGACAAAGTCAGGTAGACCTGCTCTCACACCCAACAGAGGAGTCCATTGTAGTGTGCCCCATAGCAGGACCCCCCCCCCATCAAATAACAAATAATATGTATAAAGGTTTACTATCATATGTTCGAAGTGAACTCCATCGACTGCACTTTTGTCGAACACGGAAATTCGAAAATGGTAATGTCGAACACCAAAAGCCAACCTAACAATGGGCTTTAACATGGTTCGAGATAGGGGAGAGGTTTGTAGTTCGGCAATAACAGTGAACACCTATCTCGACCCATGTTAAAACCGTTCTTAGGTTGGCTTTTGGTGTTCGACATTACCGTTTTCGAATTTCCATGTTCGACGAAAGTGCAGTCGACGGAGTTCGCTTTGAACATATGATAGTAAACCATATAAACAATAGGGCCAACAAAATAGAAGTGTACTATTACAACTACTATCAAAGGAAGTAGCCAGGAGACTTGTGTATTTAGTTATCACGCAGCATTATACCCTTGGTGTACTCTACATCCTCTGTACATGTAACAGGGCTGGAAAGCAATGCCATGCCATCAGTACAGTTCTAGCAAAGGCTTATTGATGTAATTCCCATTCACCCTTAGTATATTCAAATATATGCATCATGTTGGAAAGAAAATGGATACATACTTGATGGAGTATAATACTCTTCTGTTATACAAGTAATGTGTCAATGAGTTAGACATAAGAAGTAACTCTCATACATATTGGTTTGCCTAGCTAGAAGTTTGCCTTTTTATGATGGTTTGATTGCATCTGAACTTATCTGTGGTTCAGAAATGCTAAATGCAAAGAACACAGCTGATTTGCAGTATAATCAGCCAATCCCATGCGACTACTCAACAAGATATAAGGCCTCAATGTAGATTCCATCTCCTTTGTCATATGTTGGGGTGAAAATTAGTGGGGTAAAAGTACATCAGCACAGAGAGAATGCTTGTAGCAGCTTGCTACAGGCTGAAGCTGCTGCTGCTGCTGCTGCTGGTAATAGGTATAGACAGAGAGGCTGAAGACTTTGCAGGACAACACAGAAGAGTAAATGTGGGGCCTATGACAGACTTGATGAACAGCCAGAGCCAGACTGAGGAAACTCATCCCACTTGAAATTAAGGTATGTATTTAAGGTAAGTATGTTAGTCACAGGTATCATTAACAGAGTAAAATCAACATGTTTGGTGTGTAATGGAACGAGGTAAGGGGTACATTAACCATTATATCAACCACTTGAACAACTGTCAAGTCATGCGATACATCATGGTAGTCATGTGGAATGTGTGTGCTGGCATCCCTTGCTTCTAGCATGACCTCCATATATGTATGTTACTTGCACAGCTGTGGTTGTCTGTAATATCACTAGCAAATCATTGTGGACTACAGTCTGATATTACTGGGCCATATTTGAATTACATACTTCAAATTCCTCTGGGAATTCATGCTAATGCATAACCTTTCATTCTAGGTATTTTTTGAGGTGTAATAGTAGTAGTAATAGTTAAAATGTGTTGCTATTTGTAGGCCTTTGACTTCCATTATTTAGAAGCAGGTATTCCAGCTGTACTGCTTTGGGTGGATAAATAGTTGCTGATACAGTCATACATATCCCAGTTTATAATGGTGATGTAAACATACATGTATTTTAAATGCTAGGCACAGCTGTATTTGAGTGTGCAGGAGGGGTATAGGAAAGAACCACAGCCATCCATTTCTTCCACAGCAACTGTACACTTTCAAAGCTTTTTAGCTGAATTTAGACTGTCACCCCCAGAGAGAGGGGTGACGACAACATAAGGGCATTGTCAAGCAAATTGGACCAAATTAAGTGTGTCCCTTGGACATGTGTGTGAAATGGAGAGCTACATATGGGACAGATGCCCTTTTTTAAGGAGAGAGTGGTATGTGTGGGGAAGGTAAGTTGGGAAGGTGAGGAAGCACTTGCAGACAGACATGACATACGAGACAGCAGATAGGGTTGTTGAGGGATACAAGACGGGGATGATTACATTGGTTGGGGAGGGGTGGGGGATCCAGATCCCATGGATGTCAGACATGGTAATAGTGTGACTCAAGTTCTCACCCATGGGGCAGTCAGCACTGTACCTTCACTGCTGCTGTGGAGGCAGTGGCCAATGCCAGTGCCTGTTGACAGACTGCCCCACCAGGATGGACAGCATGCTCTCCATTCAGCATAGGCATGCACCAACAGTCTGCTGCACAAGCCTATGCACCATGCCTGGCATTTGTTCACAGGTGACATAGGCATCCCCTCTGCCTCTACTCCCAGAGAGAGACAGACACCTGGCCTGTGGGGTGGAACTACCTGAAAAAGCAGGTAGTGCAGAAGCAGCAGGAAACTGCCACCAGGCTGCAGCCACAATATGCTGGTGCCTCAGCAGGGGGAGCCAAGGTAGGTGGATTGCCAGGTACTGGCCTACCTTTCTGCACTGTGGTAAATAAAATAGAAACATAAAGGAGAAATAAATGTAACCCAAACAAATGTAATGAATATCATAAAACTAAACAATAATAAGTAATGGAGACAAACTGAAAAATAATATAATGAGGAACATAAGAATAAACAATGTCAATGAAAATTTATTTAATGGCAAAGCAATATTAAATTATACATAAGGACAACATAAGTGGTAATAACAAATAATATGATAGCAAATGATAATAGTAAATTATTGATTAAATAAATAAAAGAAGAGAAGTGGTGGGGTGAGAGAAGAAAGGAGAACATTAGCAATTTCACAGATAATATAACTAAGCATACTACGAATAAATATTTTTAGATATGTTAGATTTTACTGGTAACATCACTGACTGCTAAGACATTTATTATTTGAAATACTACCCTATTCCTTACACACACACTATAGTTCAGATTATATTGCATCCAGCAATCATTCAACGTTGTTTATATTGGATATATGACGTTCCACATACTTACCTCTCAACCTCTTGGCACGGGACATTATGGGCCAAGCCATAAATAATGGTGGTACAAAGGCACAACAACAGGGAACATTCTTACATAGTGCGTTCTTACAATAGTAGCAAGGTGTTTGGATAACAGATTTCACATTAAAATGCATTTCGAGAGATGTATAATATCTGCAATTCAGATGACTGACATGTTTTTCTGACATTGATCATAACCAATGTGGCAGAGACTGGCCAGTAAAACAAGATCATATATCAAATATACCAGACATATGGGGCAATATTCAGTACATTCTGCAAAAATCATGACAGTTGAGAGGTATATTCATGTACACCAATTACACTTGACAGCTGGACAGTCATGGCACAGGTCTATGGGTGTGCAATTCATATGCAAGCATGGCTATGTTTTATTGATGAAATGCTAAACAGTATTGAAAACAGCACAGTTTTTCAGTTGGCTGGTGTGGGATTAAAACCCATAAGCAGTGACTATAGTAATATTGAACATTTTATTTGAAATAATAAATTATCAGAGCACTGTCTCTGTTTACAGTCTATTGATTTATGTTGTTTGAAATCTTGCATTTACACACATGGATAGATATCTAGGACTTCTGTTAACTTACATGTTTACCCTACTCAGTTATTGACTGCAATCTACAGCATATTTCTGACAATGAGAGAACATTGACTCAATCTGGGTATTCTGCAACATTAACTAATGGGTGGAAGCTATGCTACACAGTACTGCATGCTTACTTGCTTTAACAGTTCAGATATGCACTGACACATTAATGAAAGTCTGTAATGTCCCCGGTATTTCATACATAACTGTTAAGACTGCAATATATGTATTTATTTTATTTTATTATTAAGTTATGTATTCATTTATTACTTTACTAAATTTCTTACATACCATACATGCTTCATCCTGGCTAAACACCTTACATGGGACTGCATGTGGCAAGACCTCTCTTCCTCAGCTGTGGTCAGAGAGGCAAACCATTACGCATACCAGTTTTGTACAGATTCAGCTTGTACATTGATAAATTAGTAGAAAACTTGCTTACATATCTGTGGGGTGTTGCCCACCTGTGCCGGTTGGATCCAATGATCTAAAGTACCCCTCTTCCATCGCTACAGGTCATCATAACAGTGATGACACTGCTCACCAGTGTGGAGGATGCCAGTTGCACTGGTAAGGTCCATGGCCAAACTATCCCATGCCTCAGACTTGCATTCTGAACCCTGATAGTTGTCCTACAGAAGCCGGGGTCCATGGTGCTGCAACAGGAGTCCAATAAAATCCCAGACTCCTGAACACATATACCAAGAGTCCAATAAAAATTCTAGACCTCTGAACACCATGACATCCATATCCACACTTAAGATCAGGCTCCAATGAATACTGTCAAATTCCCGCCTATTGCCCTTATAAATAGTATGCGATCCTGCTATTGTGCATCATACTGAAACTGTCAAAAACTTGCCGTGTCGCTTAGCATCACGCAAACTCACAAAACCCATGTTTAAACGAAGCTTAGCAGTGTGCAAACATGGAAAGACCATTACTCATGTTTAAGTGATGCTTAGCATTGCACATCCTTTCTAAATAGAACAAGAATTGAATTTAAAGTAAACTGATGTTTCAGTGACCTGACACAGTTTCACAGCAGTATATGTAAAAAGGAATCACTATGTAGGACTCAAACCTGGGATCTACCTCACTGTAGCTCATCACTCAACCTATCTCACCACTGGAGTAGTGAATAGAGCTCATGTATATTCAAATATACTGTGAAGGAGCCACTGTAAGCATATCATAGCTTCACTGTATGGGTTTGTTCTAGATGTTTGGTGCATGTCTGATGTATGCCTGTGCAGAGCTAAGCATAGCTATATAACACAGCACATCACACACACACAAGCACATAAAAGTAAAAAAAATTAAATAAATCCAAATTAGTGAAATTAATTGTCTTGTACCACTTTCACTCAGATTAATGGGCTAACAGGTATGTGGGTGTGCTGTTGGTGTTACACAGATTTAATATTTGTGTCGTTCTGATCTCCTTTAGGCATGCTGCACTATTAATATGCATGGCGCGCTGACTAGGGAAGATCGTGGCCGTGTACTCTGATACATTCTGTGTAGGGTCTACATGGAGCCTACATGGACTTTATTGAGTCCTGGGGGTTGAGTATGACACATCTGGCCTTGACTTACTGTGACTCAGGTTAGACATTGAATGTAATTAAAGTATGAAATGTAGCATTTGACTACTATGCCTTTCAATACACTGATGTCAATGTTGAACTTCAAATGCAATGTTTAAAAAAATACCCACAGAATATGTATGTGCACAATGTAACCCAGTATTAAAAGGGTTTGCATATGTATGTATTTCATTTCAATAATCGTATTGATTACAGTTAAAGAAAATAATTGTGTAGAGTATAACATACAAATTACATTTTTAATACCATAAAGGGCCCATCCATTATCAATTGTTTCAGTTCAGCAATGGTACAGAATATAAAGTAAACATTATACACTATTAAGAGGATAGCACACACCTGAAACAAATGATTACATGAGTATCCTACTATCTACACTAGCAGAGTTGTGATTTCACCCTGAGCACCGTATAAATAATGATTTCTATTTCTCAGGCCACAACTTGGTGTGTGTGTGTGATATAATGAAAAAAATCTGATGTGCGGTACCTTAAGAGGTAACAGTAAATCATTTCTAATATGCCATAGTTAAAACTGAGGAAATACTGCAAAATAATAAAAAGTACAAGGTATGAACTCATGTTAAATGCAAGTTTATAGAATTTAACACATACAATTTTGTCAAATTCCAAGCAGTCAGATACTGAAGTAACACCTTTTTATTAAATTTCCAAGTGAGTAGATTCATTATATGCATACTTAAGTAAAGTCCCTAAGCAAAATTTCTTCTGCAACACAGTTAAAAATGTAAATATTCCTTATATGATACCTTGTGTGCATGTGAGTGACCAGTCACTTGTTCATAAATAAAGACTATTTAAAGAGAAGATAGAATGTCTGATGAATGGTGACAATAAACCTTGCACTACACAGCATAGTCCATGCATAGCACCACATGTACCAATTATACCCTGTTTTTTGTTTTTTAGAAAGGAAAGATTAACTTGAATGTCATAGTTCATAGTTCTGGACTAGACACTGCCTCTTTACCTCAGCAGTCAGATGCCATGCATGAGCCTGCTGCAGGGGTTCCCTTAATACTGTTTCAGGCTGGTCACCATTAGTCATAGTAGGACTTGAACCTGGAGGTGCAGTGACAGCATGGGTTACTTCACCATGAGACAGTTGCATGAACATGTTGTACAGAATGCAACACAGAGTAAACATCCTGCATTCAGTAGTTGGGTCATACTGAAAGGTAACCCTGACTCATCCAGGCACCTGAAATGAGTTTTAACATGCCCAAAACTCTCTCATTCACAGTACAAATCTGGGACAGGACTGAATTAAAACTATTTTTGGCTGTACAATTCAGATTTCTGACTGGTGTCATGAACTATGGCTCCAGTGGATATCCTGCTTCACTTGAAAAACGGAACAAAATAAGAGAAAAGGGGGAGAAAAACAAAGGAAAATTGGTTTAGTGTTAAGCAATACATTTACTTATGAATAACTAATTAGATGATGCAAAAAAATTCCACTCACCAACAGGATGACTATTGTAGATCCCATACTGTAGAAACAGGTAGTAGAGTGAGCTAGTTTGCCAAATATGGGAATAATGTGCACTGTCAGGATGCTGGGCAGACATGTTGGTGATGTACTCCCATGCATCACACACTGCCTGGCAGATGATGGAATGGTAGCCCTTCCTATTGTAGTACCACTCTCCCATACACCAGGTGGGACCCTAACTGCAACTTGGGTAAATCTGTTGCACCAAGAGCCTCAGTCGAAATGTGTCAGCCCACAAAAAGCACACATAGTCCAGGCTTGGTCCCATACCTCTCAAATGTCTTGAATTACTCAGTTTTTCAGAGTTTTGGGGTCCAAAAATGGGGTGCCACAATTCCCGAGTGGCACCCCTTCATTTCCGATTTGTTTTCATTGTGTTTTTATGATTTTCTTAAGTTTTCGCACTTTGTCAGCTGACGTCATCACTTGCAATAACATCAGCTCTATCAATGCTACCAGCCTGTGGGAATTAAGCTTGTGCATGTATTTCTGGCTTAAATCAAATGCGTTCTGAGCGGGAATGGCTTGTTTGTTGATGTTCGCGCCTGGCTGATCATTAGAAGTGCTCATTTGTGAATTTAGATTGTTAGAAATGCTCATTTGTGGATTTAATGATCGTGGACTAGCTCAGCTCCTGGCTGCTCATTTGTGGATGTAAGGCTGTCTGTCTGATCGTGAATTATTGAAGGCTCGGCAGCTGCTGCAATGCAGGTATATTATCGCCTGGCTTCAAACAGAGACAAATTAAGCTGAAAGAGGGTGTGTGTGTGTGTGTGTGTGTGTGTGTGTGTGTGTGTGTGTGTGTGTGTGTGTGTGTGTGTGCGTGCGTGCGTGCGTGCGTGTGTGTGTGTGTGTGTGTGTGTGTTTGTGTGTGTGATAGAGCAAGTCATATAATACTGAGGTCAAATAAGGATGGTTGTTATGCTTATTCTGAATGAATGAACAGCAGGGAGTAGGAAAGGAAAAAAATAGGGGAGATATGATTAACGGTAGGACAGCTGCTGGAGAAGTAGCTAATGTTTAGAAAGCAGAAGATCTAAGTAAAGAATAGTCAAAGAAAGCCGAACAATGGGTAAGGCAGAAATCCGGAACTAAGGGTGCTAGACATTGGGTAAAAAGATTAAGACGTAGACAAGATAAAGTATGAAGAAGCAGACAGCAGATGAAAGAGGGAAGACAGCAAAGAAGAAGAGAAGTAAGAGAGAGATGAGTGCTATAAATTGAGTGCAGACTCATATTTGCAAATGGCACAAATCATACATGGGGAAAGATAATACTATAATGCACATACAGGGAAATAAAAATTGTAATGTACATATAGGAAAATTATTCAGTAATATAAAAGTCATGTGTGCTGTATGTTGTGAAGACTGAAAGTATGATGGCTTCCTGAAATGAAAAGTGTTACACTGTATTTTTGAAGATTATATAATGTGTGTTTTCTTTGCCAGTAAGAATGATTTAGATTTTAGATAAAAAAATGTTCTCATGTATAGTAAATTTGCAGCATAAGTTGCACTGCATTTAATTTAAAGAGGATGTCAATGTTGGATTGTTATTTCTGCTGGAAATCTTGCAGTACAATGCATTCATAGCCATATCTCATGAAAAAAGGAATAAGTGAAAATGCTTAATTCCCACATCCTCTTCAAAGCTCTCATGTATCTTTTATATCCGACCCTGTCACATCTTACACTTTAATTGTAATCAATGTTGCTTAAAATTACCAAACTGTTTACTGTTTGATTCATTTTCAAAATTATGTATTACTTTAAAGTGATAAATTAACAAGAGTAGTATGCAAGCTTTTCAAATCATGTTTTCATTATATTTTACCCATAATGCTACTACTTTTAAATAAACCTGAGCTATAACTTCTGTCATGTTCTGTAACACATTCAAATTGTGCGTGTGTGTGTGTGTGTGTGAAAATGGTGGCTAGAGGTACTCAAGCTCAAACCCTGTACCTTGGGTACAGGGTAAAAAGACCTTAAAGTCCCTAGCCACCACCTTTTGTGAGCTTTGCCCAGATTTTTTGTGCTAAGAGGTTGAGAGCTGTGGTGAGAAGTGAGAAATGAATTCACTAAATGATAGCCATTAAGTTTCAGTCTTCCTATTTTTCAGCAAGCTGCTGATTTGGCATAGTGGCATGTTGTTCTGACCCTAGTGCATAGGGTTTTGGGTTCAAAACTTGCCAGTGAAATACATGGTGGTAACACAACATTTTATTCTAGCAACTTTACAAAATTATTTTATTTATTTATTTTACATTTGTTAACCGGGGGTGTCTGACTGAGCCTAAAAGGCCCTTTTTCAGCAGAGGCCCGGGGAGAAAAGCTCCATAAAGAAAAATTACAGACACATTTAGTTATTTAGACATGATCAGTATACACACAAATTACAAGAAACATGTTTTTACAGTGGTATGTGGCACATAAACAGTTACAGTGGAGAGAACAAACAAAAAAATATTAATTTTAAAAATAAAGGTAATTAATAGATTTGTGGTGTACAGCTGAAATTTGGAACATAGGTAGAATACATACATGGTACACAGGTACAGTACATACATTGTTAATTAGCCAGTGTTTGTAAGATTGAAAACTATTATCAAGTGCTCTAGATTTAGTATGTATATGTTATCCGCTTTCACTAGCCTGGGGAGCAACCATGGCACTGCCAACTTTGCTTGAGATGTTGCCTGATGAGGTCTTTAAAGGAGGCTTTGGATGATGTGTTTTGAATGCTAGTAGGGACAGAGTTCCATTTTTAGCCACTGAACTAATATATAGTGCATCTCCAAAGCTATTGTAGCTGTTGGTGACTTCTAGTAGTAGTTTACTTGATGATCTAAGAGGCCTTTTGGCTGAGTGATGTTGTACTAGGTTTTTTTTTTCAAAGAATTTTATTAAATAATTATTAAAATGGACAAATATTTCCATGAAATTATAACATTTTTTCTTTAAAGTTAAAAAACAAGAAATTAAAAAAAAAAAACTTTCTAATATATAAACCAATGTAACTAAACTATGTACAAAGACGTTCATCATGCAAAAAAAAAATTCTTAATGTAGCTGTAGGATTAATAAAAATCATCTGTTTACATAAATTACTAAACTATTTTTCTAGAAGTTCATAAATGATATTCCATGAATTATATAATGTAGTATTCCTAGATGATCTCCATTTAATAATTAACATTTCCAAATTACACGTTTCAAGGAGTATATTTTTAAATTCCAAAAATGTAGGTGCTGTACTAGATTTCCAATTCTTAGTGATTATTTTTCTAGCTGTAGATAGTATAGACCAAACCAAAGGGTACTTATTCTCTTTTACACAATCAGGAACAGGAGTATTAAATAAAAACAAGTGATTTAGATATAAATAAATTATCAGTAAAAATTGTTTGCAACAAATTACTGATATCATCCCCAAATTTTCTTAAATATATGCAATTATAAAACATATGAGACCAGTCAGCATTCAATTCAATATTACATCTCCAACATGTTATATTCTTTTTAGAAAATATACTTATATTATGAGGAGTGATAAATGATCTATTTAAAAATCTCCATGTGAATAATTTCCATTTTAAAGAAGAAGCAGTCATACTTGCTGACTGTAAAATATTAAATTTGTCTTTCTCAGAAGGGGGATTATTATTAATTAAAGAAAAATATTTCCAATAATTATCTGAATGTGTATCTAAATCACATTTAATTGCCCTATAAATGGTTGATAACTTGTTATTAGCAGTTGTGCTAGGTTTTTGAGGGTAGGACACTTATTTGGGAGGTAATAGATAGAATGACAGAGGCAGAGCTGATTGTAGGTTAGGAGGTTGGGCATTTCAAGCCAGTGGAGCTGTCTCAAAGCAGTACAGTGATGAGTTCTATATGAGCAATTTGCAGCAAAGTGGGCAATTCTGTTATAGCAGGCTTCCATTTTGCTTAGTTCAGTTTTGTTGAGATTAGTCAGAATGGGAGATGCATGAGGTAGGGTGGATAGAAGTTGGGAGCGAGCAATGGCTGATCTTGTGTTGTTGGTAAGAAATGGTTTGATACGGTATAGTGACCCCAGTTTGGTATGTACTTTTTTAATAGTTAAGTTGAGATGACTATCAAATTTTAGGTGGGAGTCCATGGTTATTCCCAATAGCTTAGCCTGTGCCACTGGAGCAATTAGAGTAGCATTTGTGGAGTAGATAGTGAATTGACAGCTAGTGTTTTTGTTAGAACTGGTTATAATCATAAGCTGAGTTTTCTTTGGATTCATGATAAGTTGGTCTTTGGAAAGGTAGTTTTCAACATCAGAGAATGCTAGTTGAGTTGTTTGCAGGAGGATGGGAATGTTTTGTGCAGCACAGATTAAGGTAGTGTCATCTGCATACTGAATTATAGATGCATGCTGTGTGGAGTTATGGAGGTCATTTGTGAAGACTGTAAATAATAGTGGTCCTGAGATAGAACCCTCTGGGACTCCTATAGTTATGGGCAGCTGAGGAGAATTATACAAGCAATGTTTAAAATGTGTCCCTGGTTTTTGACCTTTTGCCCCCACAAAAAAAAATAAATTGAAAATAAGTGCGAGATGCTGTGCAAGATGCCTATGGCTTACACTACTGTCATTCTATTTATAGTGTGGGTATGGAAGTAGACTTTTATGATGGAAATGTTCTGAACTGGGCAGTTCTGTCATTATTGGTCCATGTGTTTTGCTACATTGTCTACAGTACAGCCTACTGGAAAAATGTTTAAAAAAATTTAAAATGCACTGTCTAACAAGTGTGTTGTACTATATAAGGAATATAATTTAATAAAGTCAGGAAGGTATATCAAAGGAAAGAACACGCATGTTTCTTGTTTTGTGTGCAAGGGGCCAATGATTTGAAAACAGCCCAAAGGTAATCTTTACCCACCACTGGCCAGATGCCTTTTCTTTGGATTTGGTGTGGGTTTCAATGCTGTTTCAATGAATGTGAGTTTCAAGGGCAAAGAAGTTTTAATGCCAAGCCTATTTTCATTGTGAGACAGTATTGCTTTGTTTACCAGATGTCTGTTAGTGTTTCTGCATTGTTGTGCTGTAAAATGTAAAAATAAAATCCAAATAATCATTGTAGAAGTAAAGCAGTATGCATATATTAGTGTTTAGGGTAAACTGGGCGAAATAGCCAGGTAATGGGACATTGGAATGGCTGCAGGGGGGACTCTGGTGCCATATTTTGATTGTCTGGTCTTCAGTTTGCATTTGAAAGTTGGTATCCCAGAATTCCATTGGAGTGGGTGGGGTTATGTAATTATGTATGCAAATTAGACGTTAATCAGCGTACAGATTTGAACCTATTTTTCATGGGCCTTGTCCAGATTTCTGATGTTTCCAGGTTGAGAGGTATGCTTGGTCCTGAGGTGACTCTGGCAAATATATATACTGATCCACATGTGCCAAGGGTATGTTCAGGAAGTGCTGAAGTATCTATCATCAAGGCACATGCCTGAGAAATACTCAACATGTCCCCATTCTGTGTCTGAAAGGTTCCAGTAGCAAATATAGTCAGAGCTATACATACCTCATTATCCACTGGGATAGGGAGATCACGCATAACCCCAATATCCATGTGGGGACCTTAAATGCTCATTTAGACTCTTACAGTATCCCTGCCAACTTTGAATCTATTAAGAATTTCCCAGTTATCAAAACTATGATGAGTTATTCTTTGTCTTTATCTTTACCTTATTGGGTAGTGAGTGACTCTGGGCAGCTATGGCTTTGGACAGGTTAAGACAAGCAGCTTACACTGGGAAATAGCAATGCCAGTAGCAACAGAGAGCATCTTTCCTGATTACAACATAGATGGGAAAGGTATGATTTTGAATTTATAAAGAATCTGTACACATTATACAAATGCATCAAAATATGACTATAAATCACACAGAAGTGGCAGAACTTATTAGCATACAATGCTTTACATCATCTATTGTTATTTCATTCTTATTTCATTTGCATAAGTTTATTCAAAACTATCTGTTGTTAGCATAAATGGCTTCCTTGAATTGCTCCTTTGCTGCACTTATGTGTGAACAGTGCTGACTGCATTAACATGTTCATGCAATAACTATGAATACCACCCTCTATTTTGGTCCCAAAGAGAATTTCTTTAAATGTATATCGAAATGACTTCACTTGTATATAGGCTGCTGCAATATAACCCTGTATTAAATATAGGAAGCTTTTACCATGCAGACCAGTCAGCCACCATACTAAGCAATCATGGCCACGTAGTTAACTATATATCTCAGATGTCTGACTGTAGTAAACATAATAATTATGGATACAATAATATATTTCAGGTTTGTTTAACACAGACACATGGTAGCCTAGGTATTCCATCTTGTTTCACATAAATGCTCACACGTACCACAAAGCTAGACTGTTTAAATTAATCAAACAACAGGAAGGTAAGTTACTTTTATCCACAGAGGCCTCCACACCATGTACATCTCATCTGATTGTGATAAAAATACCTCTTATCCTTTTAAAACAAGAATTGGGACAAGGCCAAAAAATAATGAAGGACAAAAGCTCAGAATCACAGACAAATTTTAAATATTACTGTTACATCCTCAAAGTTGCTACAATAAATGTTTTTGCATTAGTATACATTTTCTGAAGAACATGAAGTCTGCAACTGAAATGTTTCTCATTATTTAGTGACTGCACTCATCAAGAATTTGTCAGAAAGCTACAATTTATGAGGAATGGATGAAAATGAGGTAAAGGTGTTAACATTCTGCAAAATCAGGATCCATTTCGACATGGGTTCATGCAAACAATACCCACATCTTATTTAATACAAATGCACACTAATAAGCAAACAACAAAAAGGTAAATTGCTTTCATACTCAGCCAGCCCCTTCCCTCACTTAGTGACTGCAAGCCTCAATAATTTGGCAAAAAACCTGCAAATTTTATGAGGTACAGACCAAAACTCTGAGACAAAGTCATGGACATTCTACAAATTCATTAACAATTTCAGCATGGCTTAACACAGACAGCACCCAGAGAGTAATTTTTCCAGCTATTTTCGTATAATTATACACTAGGCCTGTAAAGTACAACTGCAAACTTAGCAAATAACAAGATGGTAAGTTACAGCCCTGAAAACTATGAAACTATGAAACTATGAAACAGTTAAAAACAAGAGTATTCTGAGAGGTTGGGGACAATTTCAAACTTGTTGCACACAAAGATTGGCCAAGATTAAATATTTCAGTTTATTCCACATAAATGCACACTAGCCCTTAATGCCATACTTTAAACTGAGAAAATGAAGAGGGCAAGCTGCTTTCATCTGCAGCATAACTAGCCCTTTCAATGTAGCTGCCTGTTAGTATATTAAAAAAGAGGCAATACATATGCCAATTTATTTCTCTGAAATACATATAATGCTATACTTTAAACTGAGCAAATGAAGAGGGCAATTTACTTCATTCACTGCACATCTGCCACTACCTAGTCTGGTTGCCTGTCAGCATATTTAAAAAAGAGATAATAAATATTCTAATTTATTTCACAGAAATGAATGCTACTCCCCAACGCCAAATGTTGAATTGAGCAAATGAAGAGGGCAAGTTGCTTTCACCAACAGCACAACTAGCCCACCCCCCAAGAGTGTGTGTGTGTATGTACATGTATATCTATTTATCTCTCTCTATCTTTCTATATATATATATATATATATATATATATATATATATATATATATATATATATATATATGTGTGTGTGTGTGTGTGTGTGTGTAAAACATAAATGTGTCTACTTTGACCCATCAAAATAACACTTTAGTGAAACTCAGTTTCGCTTGCCCAGTTTCACAAAAGTACATTTCTCTGGAGCTCTTCTTCCCATCTAACTAGTACCATGTTCCATGGGAAGAAGTGATGTGTTTATTAACCCATACAAAAGTTCTCTCTTATTCTATAGGAGGTTTGTTGATGATGTGGCTCTGGTTTGGCTAGGTAACGAGTCACAGCTAGCTGACTTCATTGATTATTTAAATAAAACTACTTCTTTCCTGCATTTACTTCATATGCATCCAGGAAAGAGGTTATATATTTAGATGTTCTTGCTCAAAAAGACAGCACGGGGAATTTTGTTATTAGACTATCAAAAATCATGCAGGAAAAACACGTTGCTTCAGTGTAGTAGTATGTATCCTCCCCATGTTTACAGGAATGAAAGGTCAAGGGATGAGAGTCTCACCTGAAGAGGGTTTTCGAACTGACCTTGAATCACTGTCTTCTGACTTTATGGCCAGCGGGTATAGTAATAGAGAAATAAGCGGAATGGTAGAGGAAGTAAGTAAATTAAGGGATAATACAGCTTCCCCCTATTTCTCTGGAAAAGTTGTAACTAGGTTTTCATTAGTAGAAGAGAAAAGGAATAATTATATACGATTAGTATTGCCTTATGCTAGTGATTTTATACAGGTTAGACGTAATAGATTCTAACTGGAACATCCTCACTACGGATGACAGGATTAAGGGTATAGTGGGGGTTTCCCCTTTTTATACATATAAGAACAAGAAGTCTTTAAAAAGATACCTCTGCCATATGGAGTCCAAATTGGGTCAGGAAGACATTTCAGATAGGCATTTACCTTTTGTTACCTTTCCAGGTGGTGGATGTAAATATTGTTCTTTTATAGAAATGTCAACTTTGTTTATACATCCTGCTTCTAAACAAAGATTTGATTTTAAGGTATGTAACATGCACATTGTAAAACTAGACACATTGTCTATTTAGCAACACGCATAGCATGTGAAAGTTTTTATCTAGGAAAAACTAATAGAATGTTTTATGAAAGAATACTTCAGCATAAATATGCTATTAGGAGAAGTGATTTAACCAATGCTCTAGCTAAACGAGCATGAGTCAGAACTTCACATTGTTTTATGTTTAAGGCTGTAGAAACTGTGTTTAAAGGACAATGTGGAGGCGATTTAAAAAATTATACTGAAGAAAGGGAATTGTATTGGATTTTTAAGTTCTGTGCTGATAGAAAACCGGGTATTAATGACAAGGTCTCTTTAAGGCCGGTTTTAAAGTCAAGGGATTTGCATAAGTAATTGCTATAAGCAAAGTGATTGTTTTTTTTTAATTGCTGTGTGTTTAAAAGTTGGTTTTGCTACATTTTTAACTTGTCTGAAGAAGAACTCTGTTCGAAAGCACTTACATATTTTATTAAATATCAGTGATTGCTAAGCCTTGGCTCTGGGATTACTTTGTTTTTTGGCTGACATTTTCTACATTTTGAGGAGTTCCCACCTTTTAGCCTGTTGGAGGTATTTCTCTTTTTGGAATAGTTTGGTCAACTAAACAGATGGTCCACAGGTGTCAACAGTTGTGCGAGATTAGATGATTCTTGGAGTTGGCAAATTTGCCCTTTCCCTGAGAACTGTGCGATCTGAAAGTTAGTATATATAATTAAAAGGGTTTGTGTGGGGCATAGGGTGGGCTTGCCCCCTGTAAAATGATGTCTTCTTTAGTTTTATCCTGTTTTTTTGCATGGTTTGAGCTTGGTGCTCAGTGCATACATAGTAGCATATTAATGTGCATAGTTTCAATAATTTTGTTTCAACATAGTGCACATCAACATTTGTGTTGTTCAACTAAGTTAAGTATATCCCTATATATTCCATCGTCAACCCCTCTTTCCCATTTTGCACATGATATATATATATATATATATATATATATATATATATATATATATGTATATATATATATATATATATATATATATAGTTAGGTCCTGTTAAGTCTATAATAAGTTCCCCGCACAACCACAGCAAAGCAGAGACAAATAACACATAAAATAAAAATAGAATAATATAGACCTTGTTAAATTGTCAACATGGGATGTCTATATTTTATCAAGCATTATCAACATAGATTCTGATGAACAGATTGGGCTATATCAAATATGTTTACTTGCTATTTACTGAATGTACACAAATAATCTATCATACCCTTAGCAGTAGTAGGCTTGTCAGCATGGTGTGATGACTAGGAAATTTGCAAGGCTGGCAGCCATTTAGCTACGGATGGAGAGAGGGCAGTTAAAAAGCATGTAAAGTGACATTCAGTCACTCACGTGTTATCCCAACATTACAGGCAGATTTTGAACATAGCAATAAGAAGGTAGGGATGTAGATTTGCTGTCCAACTTTCATTTATCTGTTAATCTATTTATAACTTTTTGTTTTCAGAATTGTGGGGAATACATTCAGATGAATCACACAAGAGTTACTAAAACTGCTCTCTCTCTTTATGTGTAAGTATATTTGCATTGCCCAAGGATGAAAAGTATTTTTAGTAATGACAATCCACATGCATTTGGCAGAATGGCTAGTAAAACTACATCATCCATAGTACCTTAAGCAGCACTGTTGAATGCATGTTTCTCTTCATCAATGCAAACTGCAAAACATCTCTGCACATTATAGTCATTGAATGATGAACTATGTGCTTCCACAACTTGCCATTTATTAAAAACTGATTATTTAAAACACTAAAGTGGTATGGTAAATGCACATTTTCATTGGTATTATTTTAATTTTTGTACAAGGACTCATGCATTCTCAAAGGAAAGGCAGGTGTATTTTTGTAATAATATTTATGGTAGTCCAATAAACTATAACATATATTTATCAGTTTTGGTTTTATATTTCTAGTACAAGCTTGCTATTTTAGTTAGTGTTTCTAAAGCTACAAAGGATAGAGTTCATACAATTGCAATGGCTACATAGATTAGAAGTTTGTGTCACACTAAATCTACATATTTTTCTGACTCTGGGCATTTAAATATACTGATCTGAAATACTGTATATAAATGTGAATGGACTGAAGTTTTTCTTTTTACCTTTTTAGTGGAATAGAGATTGAAAAAAAGGTGATAAACTGATTAACTGCAGTATTAAGAGAACATTAACAGCTGCATGTAATAATTTCTCATTTGCTAATGCATGTATTTTTTTTGAGCAGGTGCTGACTTGAAGAAATGTTCCCTAATTGGTAAGCAGTATATCAAGCTCTAGTGATAAACTGCCATGATTGCTATAAAACACTTGTCCCTTTTTACTAGTTAGCAGTCGTCACTGCTGTGAGACAGTAGCATGGTGTATTAATCATCCGTTTGTGAAACCTTTGCATTTTCCCACATGCTGTTACTGATGAGGCAGAAACGTATGTTCACTATTAATTCTTACTTAGTACAAGATACATTTATTAATAATGTATTTTATTCATGGAAGCTATTAACAGTTCTCCATTAAAGCTCAGTACATAAAAATAGTCTTAGGTCTGACTTCCTTGTGCAGTCGGGGATTATTATAAGATATCCAGACAGCTTGTCGTCACTTTTATGAAAGAGTATGTCATTTTTCTCTTTGATTAACACCAGCACAGGTAAAGTAGGAATGCCCTGATAAGCGGATGATTATTCAGTCCCACAAATGAATAGCATCACAAGTGGTCACTTACTCTGATATTGGGGTATGACACAGATAAGGAGATCCTTTCAGATGAAAACTTTGCACTGAATAGCATCATTATCAGGACAACTACATTACTACAGATTGTTCTTACATGCTATTTCTATGTTAGGTGTAGCAGATATGAGCTACTGTTCATACTATTCCATCTGTAAATGGCAGTAGAGCTATAAGCCAGTATGATTACAGTTTTGCAGAAAAAAAAAGAAAGCTGAACTGTAAATCAGAAAATTACTCAGGGTAGGGCTGTGCTCACATCTGTAGAACTACAGCTGTATCACTAGTGCTGTCAGCTGCATTTCTATAGTTAAGTAAAAGTCCATGAAAAGATAGAACTGTATGCCATAGGACTTATCAGTCATGTTACTCCATTTTACACCTGAATGCAAGGGGGTTACACCATGTCAGAACAGGGTACGTACCTCCATGAACAAGCAGAGACACATAGTATTTAAGCTTTCTATTATCTGCCAAATTAGGACATGCTGCAGTTTACACATGCACACACACACACACACACACACACACACACACACACACACACACACACACACACACACACACACACACACACACACACCAAGTAAAATACCACATTCATGCCACTATAATGCCACTTATGAAACATTTCCTTTTTCATTTCAGTTTAATTTATTTATCTTTTAAGTGAGTAAGTTGAACTTATCAAGTATTGATCTTTTTCAGTCAGGATCTGGGCCTGAAGGAAAGGTAAACATAATAGCTACATAAAGTTTTGAGTAGACACTCAAATAGCATATTTGTAGGATGAAAGCTGAATACATATATAAACCTACACACAGAATGTGGAGGCTCATTGGATATATGCAAATTAACCCTTAAGGATCATGAACAAAAATTTTTGTTAGAATTTGTTTTTGTTGCAGTTATGCTGTCATTAGGTAAATTGTGCTTTCTGATTACAAAATAAACAGATATTATTTTAGTGACTTCAGTAAAGCTATGGTGGTGCAGCGGTTTACCCCCTCACAACAAGAGGTTCTCCGGTTTGATCCTCGGCTGGGGTGCCTGCTGTGCGGAGTCTGCATGTCCTCCCTGTGGTCGCATGGGTTTCCTCCGGGTGCTCTGGTTTCCTCCCACATCCCAAAGACATGCTGTAGGTGGATTGGACACTCTAAATTGGCCCTAGGTGTGAGTGTGTGCATGTGTGTGCCTTCTGTGGAAGGTTGGGTGCTGGGCTGGCAACTCAACACTGTAAAACTCCACTGCCAATCATGAGCAAACAGGTGATCCTCTGTGGTGACCCCTAACTGGGAAGAGCCAAAAGAAGAAGTGAAGTTATGCTTATTACGACTATTGAACATGTGTTTGTATTTACTATAGGTGGAGCAGCTCTTCAGTTGCTTCATGATTCCATGTGACATAGAATTCTAATAATGTAATTGTTGGATATACAGTTTGACAGTTTCTAGTGGGTAGGCGTTTTCTGTAGTCAATAGCAGATTTCAACATGTATACAAAGTATAGCTAGTCAATCAGACAATACCTAAGTAAATAAATGCAGTTACATTGAAGTAAAAGTAAATTAAAACATAATAATATTCCTTGTAAAGTGTATAATGCTTTTTATTATCCCATGGTAGACAACTATTAGCATTGTACGCCTAATATTATACACTTTTCAAGGAAGTGTATCCTTTTCTAATTTGCTTTTAACTTAAATATAACTGCATTTTTTGTTGCTTTACTGTCTGATTGATTGTACTTCACTTATATGTTGAAATATGCTATAAACTACAAAAAACACCTACCCACTGCAAACTGGGCCTATATTATAAGAGTGACGTTTGAAAACATTGAACATCATATGGGTCGACACCATATGGCCGATGTCTTCAAACATCAACCTTATAAAAAGACAAAAAAAAAAAAAAAAAATGAAAAAAGTACCCTAATGGGTTTAAGTAGGGGGACAAACCTCCCTGCACTCCCACATGGGGGGCTACACCCCCACACCCCCCACTACTTAAATATACCAACTCTGAGACTGCACTACATTGCAGTAAATGAAAATCTCCCCTTATGGAGATTTCCGTTTACACGCTCGAGATTCTGAGCGTTTGATATTCTTGTGTCGACAATGTCAGATTCAACATTGTTGGCTTTCGAGAATATAATATAGACCCTACAAACTGTGGAACTGTTTGTACTATAGCAATAACTAATGATGTGGGTGTGATATATTGAATATTTACCCACAGTGGTGTAGTTTAATCACCAGAGAAAAGCCCAAATGATTAGACAAAGCCATCCGTGGGTAAATCTTCAATACACCACACCATGGAGTCGGTTATTGCTATTATACAATGACATTATTTAAGAAAAAATTTACTTACTTTTCTTAAATAATGTCTTTGTATAATGGCACTGTGGTGTTCTTCCTCTTTGTTTCCCAATTCCACTGCTTTGTTGATGTACTGTGGATGCGTATGGGACTTCTGTTCCCACATTTATGCAGTACATCATTGCTTTGGAAAGCAAACAATGGAGATAGGAAGATCTCCATTGCTTATTTTTTTTTGGGGGGGGGGGCAAAAGAGAAACTTGTAACTTATGGACAGTTTAGAGGTACGAGAAATGGGAAAATACAAGGAAAATCAACTATGCTTCTTTAGTTTTGCAGAACATACCCAATTTTTCTTGTATTTTCTCTGCTCTCATAAGTAGCTCTAAATTGTCAGGAGGTTATAACTTCTTTTCTTATTTTAAGAAATTTGGACTAAATAAAGGAGCGGATGGGTAATGTTGCTCTTTTGCATTGCGTGAAGGAAAGAAAGTCTGAAACTGAAATTCATGTTATTATTTAGTGACTTTGTTCCTCAGTGATTTGTTGGAAAACCACAAATTTTATAAGGAACAAAGTCACTGAATAATGGCATGCATTTCAGACTATTTTCCCTGGGGATAATGCATGTCTACACATGCCAATAGATAAAAAAGTCTGGCCACTCAATGATACTTCAGCAGCCGGGCTTTTACTGTTGGTACATTCTCAGTCTACAATGGGCATGCTGGTTGGGCTGACCAATCAGTGTGCTCATTTTTGAATGTTAAAGCCCAGTCACTGTATAATAACAATTGCACCATTAGAATTCTAGGTCATATGACAAGGAATCAGGAAGAATCTGAACAGCTGCTATGCCCACAGTAAATACAAATACAAGTTTACTATACTTATTAAGCATCGTTCCACTGAAGTAACTAAAGTAAAAAATAACTTGTTTCAGAATCAAAAAGCTCACTTTACATAATGAGAGCATAATTACAGCAGAAAGAAATGGTAACAAAAATCTTTGTACATGGTATTTAAGGATATAGCACTGTTTCAGCTGCATGGCTGCTGAATGCCTATGACGACATTTTTGATACATAGCCAGTAGGGGTTAGCCAATAAAGCCAAACCCCACTAGCTGTAGGTATGCCATGTTTTGACATTTTTTGACCTTGTCAGTAGAGCAAAACTGGATTGTTTGATTACATTTTAGAATCACAAAACTTAAAATCAAGCCTGATATCCATAAACATTAGGATGCCTGCCACTTTATGACTTAAACAGTAAAAAAGTCATGGGCTTTCAGAAGCTGTGTAGCTGAAACACTGATATGTCATTAAGGAGTTATTTGCATATATCCCATGGACCTCCACTACAGGAGGATCAATGTATTACATAGTGTAGACTCTAGCTTGCTGGGTCCTCCTTACAGTTTTTACTGAATGATCTGTCTGTGTGATCTTTTTACCTTTTGTTTTTTATACACACCACACACACATGCACATGTATATAGATGTACATTATTTGTTTATAAATATCTATGCTTGCACTAATGCAAAATTAAAAAAATAAACATCAAAATTAATGAATTTGAATAATGAAAAATCAAACTTACAAGGAGCAAAAAAGGAAAGCATTTGTTTTCCTTTTCTGATCATAAAAAGCAACAACCTGCCCCCTCCAAAAAAATATAACTATAAATTCAGACATACTTTGTCTGAATAGTAATAATGTTTAGGAAACTGTTTTTCATAAGGAATGTAGAGGGCTGGGTTTAACAGCAGTTGCATGGTTAGGATTAGGGTTAGGCACATTAATAAGGATGGATAAGGGAGCTTCAGCATATGTAGTGAGTTGCCTATGTAGGTAAAAATAATGAATTAGTTAACTTATTTCAGGCTAGTCTTGTTAAGGCTAAGAAGGATGTTGTATATGAATCTCAGATGTAGCAGATAATATGGATATTACTTTATAGTTTTCCTTTCTGTAATATGCATGCACACATACTTGCAACCCTAAGTAATCATGATCCACAGTCAGATGTTATGTAAATCTTACAAGAAATACAAACATTATTACAATATAAATGGTAGTCTCTGCACAGAATAGTTTGTTCATTCTTAAATGTGGCTGTGATTCATTGAAAGACTGGCTGGAAAACAAATAACATTCAGCAAAATAAATCAGTCTACTTTTAACCCCAGCTTAAAAGCAAACTTAGTGTATCCATGAGGGAAGTTGAATTTATATATTGGGAACCTCTGTCTACAGATTTAATACTATATAAAAGGCGATCCTTAAAAATGCTCTAAACTCAGTACACACACACTGCTGGTCCTCTCCACTTTGGACACATTTTAATTTATTTGTAAAAAGGAGATAAAAAAGCTTAGTACAGAAAAGCTAAAATATACTTTAATTTGTCAAAAAAGAGCTTAGAGCCTTGTATAACATCAGCAATGATCCACATTTTTGAATACTGAAAGCAGATGAGGGTGAGGTATGTTGGTGGTGGACACCATATAATATCTAAACAAATTAATCTGTATGCTGGACAATACTAGTTTTTACCTAGAAGTCTCACAAGAAGAGGCTGAATTAGCTTACAGAAATGTTAACTGCAAATTTCAAGCTAAATAAGTCACATGGCGATAGATTCCTTCTGGATTACCTTTATGTTTTTAAAGTAGAAAACCTCAGGATTCCTCACTTTTTGGAATTACAAAGACACACAGGTCAAGCAGAACTTTCCTTACAGTCTGGTAGTAATGAGGAGGGAATCCTGGTAGAAACAATGGTGATATTCCTGTAAAAAAAACACTCTGAATCTGATTGCCAAAAAGCCTGCTCCTTCTTTCTGGATTTCTGAAACTTTAAACAAAATCTTAGTTGTAGAAATGGAAGAGCATGTGATTTTGGTTACATTACAACTGAAAGGTCCAAAAAGTGCAAGAACAAGGTGCCTCCCATCAGTTTATTTTTAGGGTCATTGAAATTTTGCATCCGCACATTAGACATGGTGACATTATTAATAAACTTGACACAAAAGAGTATGAATGGATAGTTCACTTGAAAGCTATTTACCAAGGTTTAAACAAGCAGGTGACCTTAAAACCTATTCTAAAGTTTAAACAAAAAATGGTCAACTAAGGGAATTTTATTTTATTTTACTTGGGACTTTTGTTAATGTATAACTGTTGTAATTTTTACTTAATCCCTATGTAATTAATTTTAATTAGTGTATTAGTGTGATAGGTTAGGCTGTGTCATATGATTTAGCATTTTTAGTATTAAAATGGCTACTGATTTGAAAGTTTTTTTAAACACGGAAGAAGGACTTGATGTCTGAAAGTTTTGTTATTTGTTATCTGGAATAAACAGTTCACGTTGTGAAGAGTGCTTTGTTCTTTCATACATTACAACTGACACAGAGACACTCTGTACTGTGCTACTACACGACAAGTGTGGCTGTCTGCTACCTTTTGGCCAAACATTATCTTCCCCTGAATAGATTCAAACAATCAATAGCCTACTCGAGTGGGTCCTTTCCAGAAATAAACAAAAAGGGTGCCCATGAGGTTGCCATACTCCCATTTTTCCTAATATTGTGTTTTTTTTTTTATTGAGAAAAGAAGAGTGTCTACAAATCAGTATTACAGAGGTTCATTAAATGTTACCTGAGATGTATAGATGACATATTTATTTTCTGGGATTGCAGCCTTGAAGCCCTCAATGATTTTGTAGACCACATTAGTAATTCCACACAATTCCTGAAGTTTACAATGAAATGTGACACAAAGAGGATTGCCTTATTGATTATGGACATTTATAAGAAAGAAAATACGAAAATAAAATTGCCAAAGATTCCAAAGACAACCACAAGGCATTCTATAACTATGTCAAGAATTTAAATGGCAATTCTCAGATCTGCTCTAATCTACAACAGAATGGCATTAGATATACTGATCCCAAGGGTATTGCCAATATCCTGGCAGATTGATTCAGTGCCAGCTTCACCCCCCCCCCTCTCATCCCCTAAACAGCCTATCTCATTACCGGAAGATTGCCAAATTCTGGTAATAATGGCCACACAGGTAAAAAAGCTCACTCTCCAAAGCTAAGAATACAGCATCCATGGGACCAGATGACATCCCTGGCTGTGTACTACATGAACTACAAAATGAACTGGCACTTCACCTAAGTGTCATGTTTAATCATACCCTCACTTCAGGCTTCGTGCCCACTGAGTGGCACACAGCTACATTTATCCCACTCCACAAGGGGGGATCCAACTTGGATCTCGGGAACTACTGCCCCATCAGTCTGATGAGCCTGATCTGCAAGGCCATGGAATGTATTATCATGGAATGCATAAACAAAGATATTGGCAACCTTCAAACACTGTACCCCACCCAGTTTGGGTTCATGAAGGGCCGATCTTGTCTCCTGAACCTGAATGACTTCTTCTAATCAGTCTCCAGAGCCGTGGATGAGGGTAAGGCAGTCCACACAGCCTATCTGGACCTCACCAAGGCCTTTGACACCATCCCCCACTCTGGAATCATAGATGAACTTACTAAGCTGGGCATTAATCCCTACATCACTCGATGGGTTGCCAACTGGCTTACTGACAGAACCCACACTGTAAAAGTAGCTGACTCCAAATCCAGCTCCAGACAAGTGACAAGTGGAGTATCTCAGAGTTCAGTCCTGGGACCATTCTTGTTTGGCATCTACTTCTCTGAAACACAGGCCAACACTAAGGGACTCTGGCTAACAAAGTTCAAAGATGACTGCAAACTGGGAGCCATTATTGAATCGCCAAATGATGTGGATACTCTACAAAAGGGCCTTACAGAAACAGATGCTTGGTGCCAGAGCCATGGGCTCAAGCTCAATGCCAAGAAATGTATAGTTATCCCCTTCGGGAAAAAACATGTACCCATGAATTACCACATAGGTGGCAGTACACTAAACACTGAAATTGTGATAAGATACTTAGGGACACAGGTGGACAGTGGTCTCACCTTCAATAATCACATCGCCACAAGAGTCAGGAAATCCTTCTATGTGGCACACCTCATCACTAAGGGCTTTTCATCCAGAAAAAAGGAGGTCATTGTCCCACTGTACTCATCCCTCATTAGACCCATTATAGAATACAATGCCCCATTTGGTATGTACCTCTCAAGACATCTGCAACAACTGAAAAGGCCGCAGAAATGCCTCACTAAAAGAATCACAGGCCTAAAGCAGATGCCCTATGCTGACCACCTTAAAAAACTCCAGCTATACCCTGTTGCATATCATCTACTCAAAGGTGATCTCTGCTTAACATACAAGGCCATGTCAAACCCAGAGCTGCTGGACATGCTACACTTAAAGAAATCCCAATCCCTCAGAGCCACACACTCCAGGGATCTAAACCTTGTCATCACAATAAACAAAACATGCTGGAGGGATAGGTTCCTGACCCAGAGACTTCCCAGACTCTGGAATAGACTGCCCATACATGTCAAGCAGAATGCCTCTTTGGCCCTCTTCAAAAGGAACCTTGATGATTGGATGGGAGAAAGGAAATTCACCCTGGGGATCACATCGGTCACCCTGCTAGACAGGGGTCCTGGGAAGTAAATAGTGTGGGAAGAAATAGCCAGGGAATTGTTATGGCTAGGCTTGTATAAGCCCTAGGGCCGATAGCCTAGTACCAACCTATGAACCTATGAACCTATAAGGACATTCTGTTCTATTCACTGCCCTTTATTACAAGCCCATAGCATGTAACAGTTTTTTAGCAACAGCTATATCCTGACCATACAAAAAAGGAACATACTCAACTCCCAGCATCTCAGGGTAGCTAGATCAATTACCAAAGATATAGAGGATTATGATTGGGTTGCAGATTATAACTCACTTATTATGTGTTTACCAAGAAATTCACTTTGAGAGCGAAGCTCAAGAGGTGAATATTGGCATCCATGTCGAGAACAAATAATACGTAAATATGATCGGAGAGCCAATCATAATTATTTGTACTGCATGGAAATTTATCATCACCATTACTACAAATAGTTAAAAGTAAGATAAAAAAGATTAAAAGTAAAATAAAAAAAAGAAAAACACAATGCAATGTACCATCTTTGAAAGCCGGTAAAGCAGTGAGGAAGTGGTTGACGTCGTTATGTATTCCTGACATCCTTATGTATTCTCTGTGTAAGGGAAGCAGTTGTAGTCAAAATACAGAGTTTATTTTAGCAGACAGCAGACAAAAATGAGAGTCAAAATGAAGACATTTTGTTGCCCTGATATTGCTGTTTACTGGTTAGCGTTGTATTGGCCGAGTGACGTCTCCAGGCGTTTCTGCAGTTACACCCTACTGCTCCTCTAGGCGTCAAATATTGCCTGTTCATATTTGCATTAATAATTCCAAAACCATGTTACATACAAGGTATTGGAAAATTTTATCTTGAAGCATACATGATAGCAAACACAATTGTATTGATATATGACCTCTGTCAATGGGTATTTGTTAAAAATGTAAGGTGATAACTTAAATTTTTAAATGCTGAAGCCACGCCCACTAGGGGTTAAAGGTACACACTCAAAAGAGCTCTACTGGAGGGGGTGTAGACCTAACCTTAACAATTGTTAAGCACATCTTTAACCATTGTTAAACCTGGATCTCATGCTTTCATAGGTTAATAGGTGCATACTAGGCTAACTGCACTTAAGCTAATAATCTGTGGTCAGAATCCAACCCCATACCTCGTGTTTATAAGGTGAAGACCTTAACCATTATGCCAAACCCACCCAGTACCAGATTGCAATTTGACCATTTTTTGAGTATAATCCCAAAGCTGCATGTATTACATAAATTTTTTGCAGGACTATGATGACAGAAGAGAGGATTTTTTGGAAAGGAGTGCAGGGCTCCACTGATTGACACTGTTTTTAAAACTATACAGGGTTTGTGAATTTGAGAAAGCATGAGAGTGCTCCACTAGGAACCAAGTATCTTCCTAAGGGACTGACTGAAGACTCCAGGAACTGATATTGTAGGAAAGCCACAGTCGTTACATGCAGTGCATACTCTAGAGAAATAAAATATATCATTAAATGCAGTTAACAAAGTACAATGGAGAAGAAGATGGTTTGTAAAGTTTTTGGAAATCAGACATGCTTCATCTACAAGAAAGCTGTAAACATTAACAAATGTTTTAAGAACACCATAGTCAAGCCTCCACTGTGGACTACTAGAAAAAAAAAACTAACAATGTAGGAGCAGTACATATTGTTACTTTATAAGCAAAACTGAGCACATTAAATGTCCCGTGAGTTACAAAATATGTTGAGAAAGAGTCTGAAGAAACTGCACTTCCAACTAGGTACTTTACCTGACACAATGTGTTACTTGCCATGGTTTCTATATAGGAAAGAAAATCTAACCTCTTCATTCCAGGATATATGAACATTTTTATGCAATTAAAAATAAAATACAACACAGCGTGCGCTTGTTTGCAAGGACTTCAAAGTTTCAGCTTTTGGGCCTTAGATATCATGGAAAACTGTTTCCTTAAGGGAGACTAGGAATACTCAGTCTGAAAGGAAAAAAAAACTTTCATGGCAGAAGATGATGACTGCATGACACAAATCTGCTTTGAATGAAAATATGTCTGTTACAAGTATTTTTAATGTGAAGCACCCGAACTACCAAAAATATTACTATAACCTCCCAGGACACTGACAATCTAAGATCAATTCACAGACAATATTACATTTTACTTGGTAGAAACATTACTTTTATAACAAAAATTTACTATCAGTCATTTTTCAATTGCTAGCACTCTGAAGTGATGTTTCAATATGAAATATTATTCATAGGTACGTTGGTAAATACCAGGTTATCAGACTGCAAACTATTACAAGTCTGATCAATAACTGGAGGTCAGAATCAAATCCTGTACCTTGTATCTGTGTGGTAAAAATCTTAACCATTATGATACTTCCCATCTGTAATCCCCACCTAGTAGATTTACATTTTTGGGCTAATACTTATTCCTTTAATTAGCATTACCTTTTTGCTTACACCTATGATTATAGCCTTATCATTACTCATATATTTCTAGAGATATGCTAGGTTTTCTAGGGCTAGTATGGATTTCTTCAAGCAGGAGGTTTGGGATTTATTTTGGGACTGAAGTGTGAATTATACTAGGATAATCCAAGAACTTTGTTTGTTATAGCAACTAATCATCACTTTGAATCAGTTTTAGTCCTCAGTCCCTTTGCCTGGATAAGCTGAGGAGGATTTTGCTACCCTACAGCAATTTCCTCTATATGGCCTAATCATGGATATAAGCAACTTCTCAAGTGCCCCTTTTTAACATTTCTGCAACTAAAATGTTCTCCATTCTACTGCCATCCCTTTGGATTGGATTTGGCCACACCCATTTAGCACAGTCATCTTGCTAATTGTTAGTCAGGGTTAACCATAGTTCTGGAACTGGTGATCTACAGCTAGCTGTTTGTTGTTTTATGCATATTGAGCAGGTTATTACACTTTAAAACAGCATTTTAGTATAGCAACCATAGCCTAAGGTCCTGTTTATTTATTTCCTCACTTTCTTCTGAATGTTACTTTTATTTGTAGGTACTGAGACAAGCAGAAATTACAGAGAGGAAACTGAGGTACTACAGATTATTAACCTGGTGAAGAATACCAAAGATGGGCTGGCACTTCCTTCCAGTTTTCTAACCCCCTGCCTCTGTTTTTGATTAAATTGTTTTGATGTTGCCCTTACTCCTGCATGCATCTAGTGAAATGTCAGGGAAGAGCATGCAACGGGGTGATGGCAGAGGACATCTCCTTTGATCAGCCCTGCCCTCATCCTAAATAGCTGGGATCTGTGAAGTCTTCACTAGGGGCTAGCACTACCTATTGGGCAACACTTCTCACCCTCCAGGAGAAGCAGATGAGCCATGGCTCTTCACTCCTCTCCCCTCCGTGCCTGACTCCTTCAGTGCTGGGGCTGCTAATCAAACCCTAGTCACCTGTGTTGCAGTCATGGCACCATTCCTCTGTGCTATAGAGCCAGGCTTACTTGATTGTTATGACTAAGCTGGCAATCTCCCTCACCTGATAGACAAAGCATTCCTCATCCATCCTATTGACAGCCATTGCCAAAAAGAGTATAGTGTTTTTATTTACCAGGTTATTTTTAGTGTTCATGGAATAGTTTCTTCCAGACATTTTAAAACAAATGCTATGCTTTTGCACACAATTCCTCAAGAGACAATTTTATGGGAAGGAACTGGAACATTGAAAGTCATTGTGGAATGCCCTGAGGTGATTTTGACTAAGCATGTGTAGCAGGAGCACTAATGTTTTTCTGAACCATCTATTCATTCCTCCAACCTGTTGCTTTTCCCTGTGATGGATAAGCTTTCATTTAAGGCAGCACAGTGGTGCAGCAGATAGTGTTGTCACCTCAGAGCAAGAGGTTTCCAGGTTTAATTCTCATCTGGGGTACCTTATGTGAGGAGCCTGCATGTCCTCCCTGTGTTTGCATTGGTTTCCTCTTGGTGCTCCGGTTTCCTCCTATATTCCAAAAACATGAAGAAAGTGGATTGGGTACTCTAAATTGGCTATAGATATGAGCATGAATGTGAGTGTGTGGTATAGAAGAACAGCTGTGGCAGGTCCACCTGGCAGTGTAAACCTTGGCTCTAGATGATTGCCACTGAAGAAGTGACACCCACAGCCCATGTGCAAAAATGGGAAAAAGAGGTTATGAATGGATACCCTGACTGACCATCTTTTGGTTTATCAGAGAGTCGTATACCTAGATTTTACTCCATTTGATCGGTGAACCCATTTCATACTCATCCAGCCAATATATGCTCATGTTTACAAAAATAAACAAACAAATAAATATTTTGTTTTCATCCCACTAGTATAGACATTGGTGTACCTGCAGTGTGCATAAAACCAGACTGGCAGAGAACTTGTTAGCATTAGAATAGTCACCTTTTTGTAACTGTAGATTAATGAATTAGGTTTGCAATTTCATGATTTCAACCATGACATTGTGTGGGTCCAACCCCTTAACAATGGCCTTCCTCTTCAGGATTAATGAGAATTTATCTAAACTTTACTTCAATTCACACAAGGATCAGTTACACCTTGCAACAAGGACAGTAGCATTTTGGTACCTGTTGGGGTGGAATCCACTTAGATCCCCAGGGAACCTGTAGGGAGATATTTGGAGGGGCCATTTGAGAGCACCTTAGAAGAGACTGAGGACATAAGAGATTTAGAATACACATCCATGTCTCCATTAGGCATCCTCTGGCTAAAAACATACCTGTCTGATCAACATTCAGAGTTATCTTGTGACTGGATTATTACTTTGATCACAGACCAGTCATAGTTTTATAGGCATTTTCTTCACAGTTGGTTAGTTTACACCACTAACCCCTCAGTCATACCCCATAGACACCAGCTCCATGATTCACACTGCATGCAAAAGGGAGCCATTTTACTGGGTAATAATCTAGACTGTCATACGGCATGTTCGTTGACACTTATACAGAGCTAATGCTGATCTTCTTTTAGAAATGCAACAAATAAAACATAAAATGCATTTTCAGTTTGAATTTTAATAAATAAAGAAAGAGTTGAGCATTGTAGCCATATCAATCAGATGTAAACACTCACACCCCCAAGGTCATACAGAGTACATGATTCCATATGTAAATAGAGATTTAAATGTTTGTTATAAATCTGAAATATTTTGGGGATCTGATGAAGTCTAGTGAGTTATAACATGACAATTCCTATCCTATATGGTAAATATGAGTGCTCATTTTAAATACTTTTTTGAAGGGATGCCACATGTACATGTTTTGTGTTTGCAGTTTCTACTTAATCCAGCAATCTTTTGCAAGGACCATGAGTTATTATGTGAATCTTGTGTTCCTAGCATTTATTTATTTATTTTTTTCTTTTAGTACAGATAAAATTTTTTGCACAATGATATATAATCAAACACTCAGTTTGGAGACTTCTCTCCCACTCCCTAAACTGAAAGTCCCTGACTGATCCCTAGCCTTTAACTGCCTCATCCTGAAACTGAAACCCTCCTCTTGTTCAGTGCCTCAGACCATTAAGCTACATTCCTCCTTCTACTTCATTCCATGACTGCCGCACTTCACTAACTTTAAAATATGTTCGGGCAGGGTGTGAAAAGGCCACTCTCTTCATATGGTTGCCACACCTTGCTTGGATGGATAGTCAAGGTGGAGCATGAATGCCAGCCTGTACAAGCTAGAATTTGCTTGGGAACTTAGCTGTGAGACAGAAGCATTCCAAAAAGCTTAGATTCAGTGCCATCACTTCAATGACCATAAAGTCTTTAGCTATTTTCTCAAGAAAGAAGCAATTCTACGAGATTATATTACTGATATCATTCATCATGTGGAGCAATGTATGCTATTAACAATACTTGGCCAGCAATTATCACCTTTTGCTGTATGTATTGTACTTTTAGCAAAACAAAATATGTACATTCAGGAGTCATGCTATTACAGCATTTCATAACTTGTCAAATGAAGTGGTTCGGCTTAAGAAAAAATTTACAGCAATTCACCATTATTTTATGGAAAATCTTTGTTTATCTACTCAGCAGAGCTTTGTGTTATATATATGCATATAAAAAGATTTGTCATTAATGCAAGAATTGAACTATAAGCATTGTATGAATTATAATTGGTTTAATTTAGGAAATGGAGAGTGACCTTGTACTTGGTTTATAGGATGTAATCCTCCTACAAGGCTGCGATTTTTCTCTCTGTGTCATTTCTAGTTTAAGTACATGTATTATTTGGACATGTTAAAGTCTGAAAAGGCAGCTGGAACAGCAGGTATTTTTAAATTGTTTAAAATATATGCCATAGTAATCCTTCCATGGAATATTTGTTTGTATTTCTTTTTTGTGTGGAAATTTGCATAATTAAAAGTGATTACTGGTGCTGACTGTTTTAATAAGGAAAGAAAAGACAGAAAGAGAAATATTGGAACTGGAAATATCTTATATTTAAATATAAATTGCTGTCTTTGATAATGTTTTTAAATAGATAAATCTGTGAAATTATTGCAGTAATGGTTAGCAGAGCTTTTTGAAATTTCTTTTATTACAGTTTCAAAAATAAATTCACCAACAAACTCACATAAAAGCAGCATACAGTACAACAAAGTAAAGGAGACAATAAATATGTTAGTAGGCTAAATGCCAAGAACAGATGTAATTTGATGTGCCATGTTAAGTTAGAAAGAATTAAGTTGGCATGTCTATAAATGATGTGTTAAGAGTCTTTCCATTTTCAAACATTAAGTAAGTGTTCCTGGTGAGTTTGTCCTTTTATAACAAAATGAGAATAAATCAATGGATTGCTGTGATTTATTCTGGGCAGGAGTTAGAAGCATGGTCTGCACTGTGCCTTAGAAGTACTCATGTAAAGACTGTCCATTGCAAAATCTCTGGTACCTTTTTTGGCAAAAGGAAGAGTGAAGGTACCTCCACAGCAGCTATCTCTGAATCGTGGACCAAATATGTCAGAAAAATCCCATGGAACAAAAAAGGGTGCAGAATGCATAAGACTGCTACCTCACAAGAAAGAACTATATCCCAATGGTGTCCCAGAAGTATGCATCAATATAATGGGTCCTTCAAATCCCCAAAAAACTCAGTGTTCACAAACATACAAAGGTGCATATATGGAGACTTGGCAAAATATATTACTACAAACCATGTCTTGGCACAGAGTGGATCCAGTGAGGGCATATAAAAGCACTGTCATGGGACACAGCAGAGCGGCTACATAGCTGTGTATGAAAAACCAAGACCATCAAGGTCTAATATATGGCATGACCCATGTACACTACCACAAGCCATAGACCCAACATTGAAATGCAACTGGCATACATAATACATAACAAAGTGACACATGGCATGAACTAACAGCACTCAAATTGTGTGCAGCTGTACAAAATGGACAGGGATCCCTGACTGCTAACAACAACAACATATGAATGAACATAGAAGCTGTTTAAACATCGGGTATATCCTCTATGTTTAACTCAGAACATACCAGCCTCATGATGCAGCATACATGCCTGCATAACAGAGCATATTACATGGAGTATGGAACAAAGAAGAAATGTATAACGCAATATCAAATCAAACTTTTTTTTTTTTAGAAAAGACATACCTCAAATAAAAATGTAAAATTCAAAAATGTAATAATAACAGGATGAAAGATATATTCTGAAACTTTGTCCAACCACAACACTCAAGGGGGTATCTGCCTTGACCCATCACTAGCAGTCAGTACCCATTAATATACCTTCACTATCAACCATTCCTGGAGGTGCCACAAATAAAGACTGACCTGGGAGATACTTTCTTTGGTGAGACCTGCTCTAGACGACACAGGTTGTGTTGATGGTATCTGACGGCATGTGCCAGGGTGTGCAGAAAGAACAAGGAATGACAAAAGTTGTCTTGAACTACCCACTGGTATACCTGCACCAGTGTGTACTCTTGATTATCCTTGGATGTTCCACTTGACATCACTTATGAACCTTGCACTCTACCTCCCTGGCTAGCTACATAAACTACCACATATCTTATTGCGATCATTAGAGGAAGTGGAACTCTCCTGGTACAGCATTAGGTTTTGCAGGGTCCAAACACCTCAGGTGAGCTGGGTCACCACACCACAGATTGCTGCATATTCATGACTGCTGTGCCACGTTATGGACGGTGAAAAATATGGCAATAACTGCTTAATTCCAGCAGCATAAATGGTAGAAATTATATGAACTTCAGACAGGTTGTAAGAACAATCTCAGCAATGCATTCAGCCTCCATTCTTAGCACTGTCATCTTCTTGTATAAAGGCTGTAATGCATGTACAACATCAGCTGCCATTTCACTGCACACTGCACCAAGTGCCTCCTGCTGGCTTGTGACATGGTGGCATCATCTGCAGTGAACACAAGCTATTCACATAGTTCTGCAAAGGAAAAAAATGTGTCAGTGAGCACATCAACATCATGATCAACCCCCTTTTTCCCATTTTATATATGAGGTTGGGGTGCCATGTCAACTGTTGCCACCTCTCTCTCTCTTTATTCAGTGCCACTTTCCTACCTTCTTTGACACTCATGCCTATCACAGGTCATATCTCCATAATCCATCCACCTCTTTGCTGGATGCCATCATATTCTCTCCCTTCTTCTTGCCTGTCCCAAATCTTCTTCACCAGATTATCTTCTGCTTTTCTGCACGTGTTCTTGACATACCATAATCTGTTCTATTTGACCTTTACTGCAATTGGAGCTAGTTTATCATCTGCGCTTATGTCCTCATTTCTTTATCTGTCCTACAGTGTGCATGCTACCACCCATCTCAGGCACTTCCTCTCCATCACCTCTAGTTTCCTTATCTGTTCTGCCTTTACTGCCCAGGTTTCCGTACCATACAGCAGTACTGGTTGCACCACTGTTTTGTACCCCTTACATTTTGGCTTCTTTGATAATCTTCTGTCATGCACTACACCTGACATTCTGTGCCAGTTGGCTGCAGCCCCTCTGACTCTATTTTTTAATAAGAATGTCTTTATTAAATTATCACGTATAACATAGGCAATCATACATTTATATAATTGAAAACAAACCATACTGACATAATGTTAGTTGCAAATATTATACATCACAAACCATATTGACATAATTTTAGTTGCAAACATTATACATCATTTATAACCTTTCCAGTCATTGTCAGTCAAACATTACATAGCTCATTCAAATCCTGCCTTCTTTTAAACCTCATTCCTCCTCTGCATGTATTGTTCCCACAATTCTCATTTCCCTTTTCTAAAGATCCCAATTCCAGTTGTTTTATCTCTGTTACTATATTCGCTACTTCTACTACAGCTGGTTTATTCTTTGATTTCCATTTTCTAGTAATAGCTTTTAGGCAATAGGCCATTCCAATTCTGTATCATAGCTGAAAAAAATAATTTCCTTAGTTGTATCAATTTGCTCACCCAGTATCTCTGACAGAGTAATCTGCAGGGAATCTTTGAAGTCTGCTAACTCAATACACTCCCAGAAAATATATTCCCAATTACCTCTTTCTTCCTCATCACACCTCCAGCATTTGCTGTCTACCTGAGGAAAAATTCTTTGGAGTTTACTTGGGGTATAAAAATACCTATGTAAACACTTCCAAGCAAGGATCCTAAATCTTCTAGATTTTGTTACATATTTGAGATACATACATACATATATCCCCTCCATTGTTTCTTTGTGAATTGCTTATCCAGTCTCTCTTCCCAATCCTTTCTAACCTCCTCTGATTGATTCTTATTGTCATCATGCAATATTTTGTGTGCTCTACTAATTATTCCTTTTCTTAATAGCAACTTCTGTTCTAGATTCTACTAAAAACTCTACCAGTGCTGGTCTTTCTCTTTGCCTATACTCTGAAATCAATACTTGATAGGGAAGGCAATCTGTAGCCTGCAGTCCAAATAAATTATTGGTGTCTTCCCATTCTATTACCTTTCTCTCTCTTATTATTTGCTCCCAATACCTTGGATCTTTTGCCAGTTTTCTCCAATAAATTTCAGTCCCCCCTTGCATATTGTCTGTATCCCTAATTGCAGTCATCCCTATTGGAAGAATTTCCTTTCTTCACTCCCGTGTTGGCTTAGTTCTTACAATACCTTCTGCTACTTTATGAATATAATATTCTGTATGGTTATTGTTATTCTCCTTAAGGATCTACATGCAAAATCCCAGTCTATCCTTGTTTCTTGAACTTCCCCCTGTTCCATCATCATCCCTTTCCACTTTGATTTGCAGGTTTCTGCCTGTGCTATGTATAGGAGCCTTAAGTGTTTAGATCTGAATTACCCTTTCAAATTGGCTATCCCAAACTGCCTTGTTCTATTGGAAGAATCAGCTTACCCATTTTACTCTTGTCATCTTCCCTTCCCAGAAAAAAATCCTTCAGCTCTTTATTAATTGCTATCCACAGCTTCTCTTTTGGTTCATAAAAATATGCCTGGCCTATATATAAAACTAAAGCGACTAAAAACATTTTAACTGCTTGTATCTTTCTGTCCATATCCATATAACAGAGCTCAATTTTTGTATTTTCTTTTGTTTAGTCTCTTCCTACATATCCTTAGCTGTCACACCAGAATCCTTTTTAATCTGTACTCCCAAGTGCTTCATTTTATCATGTCCCCATAAATATGGATATTGCTGAACCAATTTGTGTGTAAGTACATAACTGACAGCTGTTGCCTTTGTTTCAGCCTTATTAATTTTGCATCCCGAAAATATATGAAGCTACCTCAAAATGTTCCACAAAACTGAAATGTCCTTTTCTGGTTTTATCAGGTATAAAATAATATCATCTGCAAATAGAGCCAGCTTTTCTTGACTACCATACCAATTATATTCTTGAATTTCTGAGTCGCCTATTTTCTTTTCCAGTTGTTCTAAATATGCAAATAATAAACAGGGAAGAGGACATCCATGGCTGGTTCCTCTGCTCAAACAGAAATTAACAGAGAGGAAGCTAATTTTCCCCTCCGATCCCTCATATATCCTCCTAATTAACATTATAATTTTATCAGGGAATGCAAATGCTTCCATTGCCCTGCTCATAAAGTCTCAGCTTACTCTGTCAAATACTTTTTCTGCATCAAGACCCATCAGCAACAGTGGCACTTTCTTACATTCTGCTTCTGTTTGGATCGTCAGCATTCTGTTAATGTTGACAAATGTTTACCTGCCGTCCACAAATCCACATTGATCCATATCTATCAATTTTGGCATCATCTTTGCCATTCTTTTAGCCAATATAGACATAAGCACCTTCTAATCATAGTTTATGATTGAATTGGGCCTGTATGAAGCTGGATCTGATGGGTTTTTACTCTCTAGGTATTACAGCCACCATTTTCCTCCAGGATGTTGGTTCTTCTCCTCCTCTTAAAATACTGTTAAACGAAAACTTCCAGATCTTTATCAGTTTTCCCTCCTAGCTTCCAAACTTCCACAGGAATACCATCTATTCCTGGGGACTTTCCTGTGCATTGGTTATATATCACCATTTTTATATCATCTTCTACTGTTAGTAATTGAAACTCATTTACCTCTAACCTTGGCAAATTAAATTCTTCCATAAACATTTCCATTTGTACCTCTCCTTGATTTCCATATTTCTCTGCTTTATACAAACTTTCATAAAATTCCAAAAATATTTCTAGTACCTCTACAGGATCTCTTGTTATCTTCCTTGTTCTAGGCTCCCTAAGCTTGGTGATAACCCTTTCTACTTTCTGTTGCCTGAGTCACTGTGCTAAAAGTTTTTGCACTCTGGAGTTATTATCAAAAATAGTTGCTTAATGGCAATCTTTCTAAACTCATACATATTAGCAAGGTAATCCATTATTTTCTGTTTAGCATTCTACAATTGTTTCTCTTCTTGTTCTGTGAAATTCCTCCTGTTCTGCAATACTTTAAAATGTGTCAGTCCTTCTAAACGATTCTTGTTACTTCTTAACCATATTTCTCTTTGTTTTATTTCCACTGTATTTTTAAACTCCACTTTAATTTTATTCCACTCCCAAGCTATATTTTCAGAAGAAATTTCTATCTTTTCTAATAGCTCCCGAATAATTCCCGCTACCCATTCCTTAAACTGCATTCTTGTCAACACATAGGTGAGAAAGCACCAGTGTCTCATTTTTATTTCATTACCCTGCAATTTTATTTTAGTTATTATTGGCACGTGATCTGAAATAGTTATTGGAGGCGTATCAAAACTTTCAATTAAATCCACATTTTCCAGTGAAATGTAAGTGCTGTCTAGCCTAGCCCAGCTTTTGTATTTTGGGAAATAATATGTACATTCACTCCAAACTCCTACTACTGAATTTTCATCTTCCATGCCAAATAGTTTCATAAATTTCTTTATCTTCACTGCTGCAAATCAAATTCCATTCCCCACCTGTAAGTAATATTCCCTTCTGAAAGCTGAATATTTCTCTCAGAAATTTTTTAAGTTCTATTATATCAGCTTTAAGTTGAATATACTTTTCATGCCAGGATAATCCTTCTCTCTTGCCAGTAGCTGCTTAGTACTGCAAATCTACCATTATTATCTTTTTATACTCTTCTATCACTATTGGAGCTCCTCTTACAATTAATATAAGTACTCCTGTTTTCCTTTGTCCCAGATATTATACTGAATAACCATCCTGGAAACCTTTCTTTATCAAACTCACATGTTCACTTCTTTTCAACTGTGTCTCCTTTAGCATAACTATTTGCACTCTACATTTTTTTAATATAGTTCATCACTTTCTTTTTTGTATATGTGTGTGAGAGACCAATAACATCTAAAGGTAATACGGAAAGCATCTCTATGTTAAAAAAGTTATTATTCTCACCTTTTATGTGTACCAGTTTTTTTTAAGTATCTAGTTGCAGATTTTGTGTTATATGCATACACTAATGTTTGGCAGGTTGATCTTTTATACAGTTGTTTCTTGTCTTATCCATTTTAGTCTATGCCACATCTTACAGAACTTATTTTACTGAAAACCCTCAAAAAATATACACCTCCTATATATACCCCTAAAACCTATAAAATTAATACTAACACACAAAACTGTGTACATCTTCAAATATTGAAGTTTTATCCTCATAATATGAACAACTGTCCCAAACTGACAGCCACACACATAGACTTGATTAATCTAAAATGAAGCTTATTTATGCTAAGATGCATTGGTGCAACCTGTGCTTCTACTAAGTGCTGTCTGGTTTTGTCTTGTCTTTGTTGCTTTCCCAGATTTGTAAAACACTTGAATGCTTTCAGAAAACATTATCTCCTAGCCATTGAAAGAAAGAAGCATTCTAATTGTATTGCTCATTATCAGATTGTCTACATGGAGACATGAGAACCAGATACAGAGTTGCTTCAAGCATTTATTTATTTATTTGTTAGAGGAAAGCTGTATTATATTCAGTGTTATTTTTTATTTATTTGCTTTCTTTTAAAACTTGTTACTAGATCAAGCCAAGATCTTAATCCAGTCATCCCCCTATACAAGAACGAGAAAAAAAAAAAACACATACATTTGTCTTGTATTGTTCTCTTTTGGCCAGTGTTGTTCTTAGTTTTACATTGCAGTGCTACAGTTCTTAAAACGGAACAAGGAGAAACAGAAATGAAGGAAAAAACAAGGGCATCTGTTTACTTTAGTATCCTCATTGCACTTGAAAATGACTGAGAAAACCTTACTTTATAGCATGCAGATTATATCAGGCATAGTAAAATACTACTGTTAAGAACACAATTTTGTTTTACTTACAGTTAACTCTCTTCAACCTCTTTCTCTCTCCTAAGTGTTGTACCAAACATTAATGACATAAAATAGGGCATATGCTTTAGAGTCCTCTGCAAGTTAACAAAGTCAAAAAAGTCCAATATTTCCAGGATTTCTTGTTCTGTCATGCTTGAGATAGATGCCTGGGACCTTTTAGGCAAAGGCACTGGTTATAGCATGGCTGCACACATGCATGCCTCTTATATACAAGCAGATGACAAATTGCTTGACTAGAGCCTATTACTCAGAGTCATAAATATGCTGACATGGTTATATGCAACACACATTTCAGATGTTTGTATGCAACACACATTTCAGAGACACATCCCATTAAGTGGGTTCATGGCTTCATAGTTTGTAGTTTTATACTAGGCTAATGACCACCATAGCTTTTATAAGCCTAGCCATGCAAGGCAACACAGCAGTGTCTCTATGTATCATGAACATTTATTAGGAGGGGTAGTTAGGAAGTTTCTAGAGGTTGTGTGGGGGGTAATGTTAGTTTGGGCATTACTGTCTGCCTCTGTATATCAGAGACACGGGCACCAGATCTGGTTTGAATTTCTGATTTCCCATCCATTGGTCAAGATTACTCTGACATAGGGTTAGGGATGCTTCAAATGGATGGAAACCCTCTTCTACAGCATGTGGATCCTCTGAGACACATATCTGTCTCACCAACATGTCTTATTAATGTCACAAGCAAAATTTAAATCCTTGGATCTGGTGATTTTCATGCTATTCATTTTGTGAATGTGGAAAAAGGCCCATCAGAGCTGGATCTGAGGATGCTTTGCATGTCAGGCATGGATGGCCTCTCAGTAAACTGTAGGAGACAGAGCATAGCGACAGGGCTTTAAAGCAACCTGTATAGGACAATGTGTTTATACCCTGGATTCTCCTGGTAAGGAACCTTTGTGGGTGTTCCAACTATTGCATATGTTTAGCCAGGTACATGCTGAAGGGGCATTATAATCAATGATGAGTCTGATAAGGGCCAAATAAAGTGGCATTATGACTTCCTTGGACCTGGATGTCATGGTCTTACTTATAAGTTGGTCGACACAGAATGATTTTCTTACTACCTTGGCCACATCTTGGTATATGTTCCCAGATCTCTGACTACTGGGTCAACTCTTAGGGGTGTCTTATCGATGAAGTAATTAGCCTTGGTGGCAGTTTTCCCAAAAGGCACTAGAATGCATTGAATTTTAGTTCTGACTTTGGCACCAGTCATTTGTTTGTTTTAGACTTTCTTGTAAGATGTTTATGTAGTGGAGGAATCTAAGATAGCTCCCGATTTGCAGTCATCAGTGAACTTGGTCAGCCAAAGGCCCTCGACATTAGCCTTTACCTCCAAGAAGTAGATGCTAGATAGGAGCAGTTCCAGCATGGAGCCCTGAGGTACACCACTGGTGACCAGTCTCTTTGTGGAGGTGATATCACCAATACTGTCTTCCTGGCTCCTGTCTGTGAGCCAGCTGGCAGTCCAGTGAGTTATGTAGAGGTTTCTGTCCAGTTTGGTGAGTTTGTCAACTATACTTGAGTGCATACTTCTCAACCTCTTGGAGGAAGAAATCTGGACAAAACCTAAAATAATGGGGGGACAAAGGCCCAAAATAAGGGCTGATTTTAAATATTTCTATTACAACTTAGAAAGTTGTTAGAATAATTGGATTTGTGTTAACCTGCATTTTCTGAAGGGTATGAAGTCTGAAATTGAAATATATGTCATTATTCATTGACTTCATTCCTCTGTGAGTTGCCAAAAAACACAAATTTTAAGAGGAGCAGACCAAAAACAACAGCAAAAATATGTACGGTCTGTGAAAATCTGGACAGTTGAGAGCTATGCCTGAGTGGGGTATTATATTAAACACCTTAGTCAGGTCCAGGTAGGCAGTATGAACCATTTTACCCTCATATTTTGCCTTGGTGACCTTCTCAAAGAAGTCCACTAGGTTTCGTAGGTATTCCCTTGACAAAGCCAAACTGGGTTGGATCCAGTGTTTGAAGGTTGTCTATGTTTTTGTTGATATTTTCCATGATAATCCACTCCATGGCTTTGCATATTAGCCTATTAAAACTAATAAGTCTGTAGTTTCTGGGGTCAGTAGATGGTCCACCCTTGTGAAGTGGGATAACTGTTGTAGTCCTCCATTCTTGTGGTACAATACCTGTTTTGAGGCTATAGTTGAAAAATGACTCAAGGAGTCTTTATAGGTCAGCTATTTAGGAGACATCCTGGGATATTGTCGAGGCCAATTGAGGCTGTGGTTTTTGTCCTTAGTGAGCACCAGTAAGACCTTCTCCCTGATAATAGTAGGAAGGAGGGGTTATGCAAGTAGGTATTTCATGAAGGCAGGCATGAGAGGAGTTGGGGTGGAGTCTGAGCTGAATTTGTTGTTCTGCCCAGTGAAGGTAGCACCATTGACCAATAGTTCGGCACATGATACTTTAGAGGCTTTGGACATAACTGTAGTAGGTCCTGTGGTTGTGTTTAGCCTGTGAGGCTATCTTGACCTCATAATCTACCTTGTTAAACTTAATTAGTCCTCTTGGTTTCCTGTTTAGTTTAATTAGAAAGCTCCTATAATTATAGGAGTTGCTCTTCCTGACTTTAGCCATGACTTTTTTCCTTTTGTTATTTACCCTATTAAGGTTAGGATTCCACTAGTGTGGATTGTTTTGGGATTACTTCAAGTAGGTACAGCAGCCTCTATATAGCCACTTACATGGTTGTACAGGGTGTCTGTGAACAATTCTGTATAGGCAGTTGTAAACTTGGGAGTTGGGAGGGGCATTTGATAAACTATTACTCAACAGGGTGTAGTTTGCATTAGAATAGTTTCTAACTATTACAGGGTTTGCTGGGGTTACTGAGTTGATTTTTATTTTGAAGGAGACAACTTTGTGGTCTGATCTCACCAGTGAGGACATGACACTTCACTGGAGGTACAGCACTCTCCCATATTGGTGAGTACCATGTCCAGTATGTTTAAACCTCTGGTGAAGGATATTCATGTTAATAAAGTCCAGAAATCAATGTGCTTGTTAGTATGAGGCAGTGTATGTTTCAGTCTATAGAGGAGTAGATAATGTCTCCCATGAGTAGGGTATTTGGTTTAATGGCAAGTGTCTCCAGTAGGTATATGTATAGGTAGGAGTTCTGGGTTTCTAGGACATGGAGGGTGGCCTACAGCTTGACAGGATATGGTATGAGACTGTCTATGGAGATTTGCACATGGATAAATTCCAGGGCATTGTCTTGTTTAACCAATGTAGAGTTATGCTTATTGCTAATATATATTGAGAATCCTCCTCATTGTTGCAGCTAATGGGCTAAATGTGTGGAAGACATTGAAACTTTGCACTGCCAGAGTACTTTATGCAGATTTAAACCATGTCTCAGTAATGGCACAGATGTCTACATTCTTCAGAGTGAGGAGAACGTGTAGGATGTGGAGTTTCTTGTTTAAGCTGCTAGCATTGAACAGTAACACCTTTAGGTTTCTTTGGATTTTATTTGCTATGTTGGTAGGTTTGTCAAGTGGCATTGCCTAAAAAAGAGGCTCTAAGGGGTGGATAAAGTTTTAGCCAATATTTGGAAGCCTAGAGCAGACAGGTGTAGACCATCCTTTGCAAAGCAATGTGGTCTATTAACCATGTCCTCCCATGCTGACAAATATTGAATCCCTCTGGAAAGACACTAGAAATTAAACCAGTCATTGAAGTCAGTCATCTTTTATTTATACTGTGGCATCATCCTTGGTGGAGGTAGAACGCTGCTCAATGCAAGGCATGTAGCACCCTGAGACACATCCTCAGAGAGATTAACAGTGTGGTTCCAGCATTATGTAGCTCAATTATGTAATCCTTTGGAATGTAGATAATTTACGTATCATTATCCAGTGCATATGCCACTATTATAAGGTCTACTATTTGCATGCAGGTGGAGGAATCGACTTATGGATGCAGCTATTGTACTGTGACATAGACAGTGGACATAGAGAAATGCTCAGTCTTACACTTTTGTACATACTGCTGCTACGTAGCCATCTATTTATACCCTCCTGCTGTAGTATGTCTAACTATACATTTGTTTCACTATTATGTACTTGTGTATCAGGTATGACATGGTGTGTTTCCAAAAGAGAAACGTGAACTTTACCAAGGAGAAGAATAAGGCCCTTCACAATGCAACTGACTCAGATGAGACATTCCTACTGGGTAATGGTGCTCACAGAAATGCACAGGATAAACAGTAGGTGGCAGTCAGAGCAGATGTATATGCCAGTGGAATGTGTTGTACAATATGTGTGCTTGTGGTTGACAAAGCTGAGGTGTTGTAGCTGTGAGTGTGATATGGCATGGGCCAGACACAATGGCTAGTCAATGGCCACAAGAGCATCATTGACATGAGTGATACTGAAAAGATCAGAATCCATGAACTTTGCAGCTTATTGGAAGTGGAGGCTGATGACTTCTGGATTCATTAGCCCTCAGCCCAAAGAAGGAAATATTTGTGGCCCTACTCCCACAGATGTCACGATGTAGGAGCACTCCCTAGGACATGCAATGCAATTGTATAATAGCATTGTATGCATACATAATCCAAAACTGAGTATATATGAGAGGTGGTCATATGAACCCTTTCCATGTTTGGATGGCAGGATAATCACAGCACAGAAGTCTGGTAATGGGGCTAGGTTTCCAGCTGTGGAGTGCCTTTCATGCTTGACATTTCATCAGGCAAGTAGAGGCAACTATGCATGGGGTCTGGTAATTAGCACAGAGCATTAAAACAATGAACTATTAACAAGAAGCTTCCTGTAGTCCAAGATTTGATTCCCTCAAACTCTATTTGCCTGCTGTGTGACTCTGAGCATGTAACTTAAAAATACAGTGCTCTTGGGCTGAGTATGAAAAATATCCATGTGGATCAGTGCTTAACCCTGGTTAACAAAAAAACAAACAAACAAATGTGTGTGTGTGTGTGTGTGTGTGTGTGTGTGTGTGTGTGTGTGTGTGTGTGTGTGTGTGTGTGCATGTGTTTGTGTGTGCATGTGTGCATGTGTGTAATCAGTCACTCCCATTGCATTCTGCAAGAGATACAGTGACAGACATTTCCCCAACTGTGACTTGAGACTTAGACATTAGCCATGCACACAAGAGATCTGTTAAAAACCATAATGGAGGATGTGCTGTTGCCATTGGTGGAGCATTACCAGATATGATAATACCTTGCAGGACAGTGTGCATACCGAACAGCCAATGTGATGGATACTGGAATGTGTGTTGTGACATTTAATAAATATATCATGGCTGTGGTACAGAGTCAGTGCAGGAAGCTTGGTTTTGTTGATGACAAAATGATAGGGCCTTTAATGCATTCAGGAATTACAGGGCTGACCAAGTTGACCAATGAAATGAGCTACAGCCACTGTATCATCTGTAGAGATCACTGATGATACCAGTACTGCAGTGTGCAAAACTTTGTCTGATACTGGGACTGCATCCGTAGTGGATAGTTTACTATGCAGAGTGACATCTGCTACTGTGTCACCTGACACCATGCCAGTCCATCTGGTTTACCTGGCCCATAACTGCAGCCTCTGGTTTTGCTGCATGTGCACAACAAAGGCAGAATACGTGCATCCAATGTTGTGTTAAGAGATGGAAAGTCATTATGCATGCAAGTGGCTTGCCAAAGGCTACAACGGGACATATGTAGCTGCCACTTGTGGCACATTACTGATTATAGGAATACTGTGCAGGACAGTGTGCATGCTTAACAGCCAGGGGGATGTTGGGATGTGAAGTGACATTTACTAGGCACATTAATATGGTTCAGTGGTGGCAAGATGCTAAACTTGATGAGCTCTGCAGGCAGATGCCAGCTGCCCAATGTACTGGCTGTGAGCTTAGGTGGATCAATGTGTCTTTCAGTGCCACATAGCAACCCAGTATCTTTTGCCTGATACACCTAAGGCAGATATGGGCAGCCTGCATAAACCTCAGTGGACCTTGGCCATGTGGTACCCACTTGCTGTTGGTCTTGAGGGAGTGGCAGTTCTTGGTGGCAAGGAGACTCCCATGCTCCATTGGATGATTACCAGGGCTACCTGTCATGCCACAACTGACAAAAAGAATTCCAGTGGACACATGGCATGGATATATGGTCATTGTAAGCTTACTGGGTACTACACATTGTGGTGCTGACCCCATGTTATGTAGCCAAATATGCAGACTGTTTCAGATTTCCTTGGCTTGAATGCCCACACATGGCACACTGTTATACACTGCTGTACAGTGGAGCAGTGTCAGGCTCTGAGGATAGCATGCACCTGTGGGGTCCTGCATCCAAGGGCAATGTAGCAGCTGGCACTAAAGAAGGTGCACCTGTAGGCTAAAGATGATATCTTTCTCTTTCTCATTGTGTTCACAGTAGATACATTTGTGTATGACTGTATCATTCTTTAGGGTTGCTTATATATTACTGTTGACAGTTTGTGTGTGTTTCACCATGGGTAGAACTGTCACACACCCAGACATGTCAAACATGCACATGCACACAGACACACACAGTTACACAGATACAGACAGATAGACAGCTGCACACATACCTGCCTTAACTAAATATCCTATCTATATAACCATGGCACATATATATATTGTGCCACATCCAGATGTCCTTGATTGGAACTTGGTTAACTTGCATCAGCCTCTGTGGTTTTGTAGTGCTGATAGTTAGTTTATTCTATCATGCTGCTGCTGTAGTTAGCATGTCAAGAATTATATTATGCTGAATGCCTTGACATACTGTAGTGCACCCCTGGAGGCATACATGTAGAGAAAGCGAATCATTAGGTTGTCAACAATGATGTTGCATATCTGCTGTATACTTTCTCCACTACACTGATGTCAATAATGTATGTTTCCATGGTGGAAAGCACTTCTAGTGTGGACTCCAACCAGATATGGGCATCTTGTGGGGTGTCTGCAGGTTTGCCTTACACTTTTATATATATATATATATATATATATATATATATATATATATATATATATATGTGTGTGTGTGTGTGTGTGTGTGTGTGTGTGTGTGTGTGTATCTGCGTGCTCTTATTGCTACATGTGCCATCTATAGCTTCTTTGACACTATGTATACCCAAAATGCAGTAAGCCCTGTAGAACTGACATCATCTTTGCAAAGTTCTGAGCATATAGATTCTATCCCCTGCATGGGCTACCACATGTTGTAGGAACTGACTGAGGATCCTCTTTAGAGACACCTGTGATATGCCTATAGTGTCTCTGCAGGATGCAGGAACATGCTAGTGAGTTATACGTTGACTGTTGTCTTGACTTTATTCTGCAGTGGTATTGGATGTCCATGAGTGGTAGGTACATCTGTATGGCTGCACATGTTGCATAGCCTGAGCATTATGTGGGCATCTATCTGTTGTCTGTTTTGCTGTCACTGCACTAAGAGTGGGTGTGGTAGCTGAATTGTCTGACTGGCTGTCATAATCATTAGGGTAGAGCAGAAATGCTATGTGGCTAATGCTAGCATCCTTGTAATTAGAAAGAGATCCAGCTGTCTTTTATGGTGATACAACTGAGGGTAACAGCTCCATGCCTATCCACTTTTTATGTCTACTTTCAGACATGTCTAATTTGGGTACCATCTCATGTTTATAGATGAGTCAGTACCATACTCACTTGCATTGCAATTGTATGCATCATTTTATCTCAGCAGTCCAGGTTGCTTAAATTCCCATTTACACATCCTTGGATGAATCTCAAGGATGCTTTTGACTTGAGAATCAGCACAATGCAGTATGGGTCATGTTTCTGGGTCCTGGGTAGGGTATTTTCACATGAAATGTAAACTATATCTAAGACTTTTAGAGTTAAGATGGCCTTTATGCAAGAGATACACTTGCTTTTAGAACAGTTTCTTCAAATTTTATTTAAATATTAAAATAAATAATTTATTGAAATATTTTTTTTAATTATTATTAAATATATTTAAATAAAATATGTTGCCAATAAAGAGGGGCTGCTATAATACTTATGTCTTTCATTTTTAATATTCTGTTTATTCCACACTACCTATCAATCATCATGACAGCATTATTGACTGGACCACTGGCTTCCTTTTAGGGTGATAGCCAGTCTTTGGGTACCATCGTCCAGGTATCTGTCAAGGGTTTCTTGCTTGATGACCTAAATCTCCACCTCCTGATGGCTAATATATGTGCTTGCTTAGCAAGTATGCCTGCACGTGTGATGGCCTGTTATAATTTCCCTCCAAAACAGCCATACATACTTCCCCATTTACTCCTTGGGAACTTACTGCATATCTCAGCTGTTCCTGGCTTACATGTTGTACCCGTTTTACTGTGGTAACCAGTGATGCAGTGTGTGTGTGTGTGTGTGTGTGTGTGTGTGTGTGTGTGTGTGTGTGTGTGTGTGTGTCTGTGTGTCTGTGTGTGTGCGTGTGTGCGTGCGCGCATGCACTTGCATACGCAAATGGGGGTCATTTAAGTGGATTGAATAAACTATTGGTTGGCTGATGTTTTCCCAGCCACAAATGATTGAAAGAACAGATGGTCTCCATGCTGATATGAGATTGCTGTTACAGTGGAGAAGGGAACATGCCCTTTTCCCACTATTGTGCAATCTTAGAGTTGGTATATATAAATAGCAGGGCATATGTGGGCTGCAGGGTAGATTAGCCCCCTGCAAAAAACATTGATTTTGTATTTACATACTCTCAGGTTATGTCTTGGAGTATACACATTATAACATTGATCTCTTGTGATTTTTGAGACTGATGATTTCATCTGTGCTTTGTGTGTCATTTATATATATATATATATATATATATATATATATATGTGTGTGTGTGTGTGTGTGTGTGTGTGTGTGTGTGTGTATATATATATATATATATATATATATATATATATATATATAGAGAGAGAGAGAGAGATGTATATAGTATATATAAATACATATACTGTATATGTGTTGAATATACGTATATGTGTGTGTGTGTGTGTGTGTGTGTGTGTGTGTGTGTGTGTGTGCACATATATTTATATATATATATATATATATATATATATATATATATATATATATACACATACAAGCATATAATTTAAGAGACAGTCAACAATAATGCTGCATTACTTCTGCTCACAAGTCTTTCAGGTCTTTCAATGGTAAGCTTATCATGGCATCATTGTCATATAGCCACTACTAATAGCATGTATGCTGAAATAGTATACATATATTGCACTTACGTCAAGTAAAAAAGTAGCTAAAGAAAAAAATGAAATAGAAGATTTCAAGATGAGTAGACACAAGTGTTCTTCATTTGTTCATCAACTTTTCACTTGTTCCTCACATAATGTAGTTAGCCTTGTCAGAGCCTTTTACACTAAACTTTAGTCTTGTGTTTGAAGTTAAAGGAACCTATTGACTGGTGAAGACTAGACTATTCCAGACATCGCAGTCACTATTTCCATTAACAAACTGCTGGTGGCACAGTTGTATAATGATTATCATTGTTACAGCACAGCACTATAGTGTCTCTGCAGACTGCAGGAACATGCTAGCAAGTTGTACGCTGACTGTTGTCTTGACTTTAATCTGCAGTGGTATTGGATGTCCATGAGTGGTAGGTACATCTGTATGGCTGTACATGTATTGGATGTCCATGAGTGATAGGTAGTTTGCACACTCTCCTTCGGTTTGTGTGGGTATCTGACACGTGCTTTTATTTATAGGTGAATTGTCTTTCCTTTAAATTATCCAAAGGTGATCATGATGTATATAAAAGAATGAGTGGATGTGCATGCCTTGTGATAGCATATCAACCCATTTGGGATTGCCAGTTGTTCCTGTTTCTTGTGCTCTGCAAGTGCTAAGATAGGGTCTGATTCCCCATGACCCTGGACTGGATTAACTGAGTTGTTAAACATGAATGAATTAATCTGAACTTGTTGGCATGCAACACCTTTCTGTCCATGCCTGTGTGACTCAAAATCTGACTGTTGATAAAACTGTGAAAAGGTATCCCTGGGATGGGTAAATGAATCTCACTACCAATGCCAGATTATCATTAAATACATAGACCCTTCTCTAGACTAGACTTCCTTCATAAATAACCAGTCATGCCTCAGCTCTAAATATCATGTGACTAGACAAAAAATGCACATTAGAACGCTTACTTATCTGAAGGCCAACCCATCAAAAAACACTTCAGATGATCTGACCCTCTGGCATACAGATGTACAGCCCTGACAGGATCACCAAATCAGCCAAGTTTGATTAGCAGCTCAGGAGAATGGAAGGCTGGGTTGGGGGGTGGGATTCACCAGTTTATACCAACTTGCTCATCTTGGAAAGACAGAACTGACTAGACCAGATGCACTGCTAGCCCTAGTTGAAAGTTGGGGGTACTACAAAACACAGCTGGAATTAAGTCATAGTGGCAATGCATTGCACATTACCTAGAAGGTCAAGCATGCAGAGGCATATCTCCTGCTAGGCACCACTATAGGCATAAGTCACTGGCTGGACATAGTAGAGGTGAGGCCAGGTAGGTAGACCTCACATGACTACAACACAGTTGCTCATCCCCTTGCTTCAATTCTTGCTTCTTAGAGGAATTAATGGGTTGATAGGGCTCTTGCCTCAGCGGAGCATAGAGCTCTGGCTCCTGCTGCTGAACAAATGGGTCTTGTAACTGACCTTTACTAGAGGAACAAATGGGGCTAGGATGAAAAGTTATCAGTCAGGCCTTATGAGGCAAAAAAAAAAAGTATTTCACATAGATAAACAGGGTTTTCTAACACAAGGTTATATGGCTCTAGAGTCTAGAAAATGACTCTTCTGTGAGACTATACAATACTGGATAAATTGAAAGTAAGTCAAACAGAATTAAGCAACCTTCTTGCTACCGAAGCTTCATGCATGGAGACAGTATGGTTGAGAACACATTTTGAGTGGAACCAGCTACCACTTTATACAGCACTGGAATCCATAAACCAGAATTCTAAATACTGTGGTTCCAAATGTAATGGTTTGAGAAGTGTCAGAAAGTTTTTTAACAATTTTTTTTAATTAGGAACAGCAGCTAGACACCATAATAAAGAGTGTTTTGATACTTGTATTCCTATTTAAATATTTTCTGTCAAGTTTCTGCTAGTAAGATTAGACTAATTACCCTTCCCTCATTCACTCAACCGGGTATGGAAATGTAATTTCTAAATTATAGCCTTCAAACTTCCATATGATTTCCAATGCCATTTCCTTAGTTTTCAAGGCTTATTAATCATTCATAATGCTTAAGGGATAATCATACTCTTAATATACATGCTTTCATGGAAAAAAGCCTGATCTTATAATGTTTCAACTGCCTATGTACTGAGGGGGTTACACTTCAGAATCTCGAATTACTGAAATCTCGAATTTCAGTAATTCGAGACCATGAAGCCTAAAACCAGAATGCTGAAATTGCATAAGAGCGAATTTGAATATCTGGAATCCGTGCTTAAGCATTTCCAGTGCGTCGCATTGGAGAGTTATGGTGCCTGAAATTGCAGGTGAGTGAGTGTTTGTGTGTGTTTTTGTACATTGTGCATGTGGGTAAGGGTAGGGAGGTTAAGTGTGAGTGTTGGATTTATTGGTGTTTGTGTATGTGTGATGTGTATTTGAGTGCAAGCGAGTGGAAGATGGCATGGTGTGAGTTTTTTTTTTATGTTATGTGTGACCTCGGAGTTGGTATATATAAGTAGAAGGGGTGTGGTGGGGTGCAGCCCCCACATGGGGGGTGCAGGGGGGCTTGCCCCCCTGCTTATCTGTAGTGTAGGGATGTGTGGTTTGTGTGCTGTGGGTGGAATGGTGTGTGTGTTATGTGGTGTATGGTGTATGTATGTTCGTGATTGTGTGATTCGGGATTCTGGGTTTCAGTTTTGTGAATGGTTCGACTTTATAGTCTCGGTTTACTGAAATTAGGGATTTCAGTAATTTAAGATTATGATGTGAAACCACTGAGGGGCATACCCAAACTGAGGTGGAACACTAAGTGTGCAAGTTGATTTAGACCTAAAAGTATTTTAATATAATAAATTTGCCCTAACAGCCTGTGGTTGTAAGTATATAACTATCAAGTGGATGTTAAGAAAGAATTCAGGAGATCTGGATGCATGATTGGCTATTAGAAGAAAAGAGATATATGACAATAAGGAACACTGGCTGATGGTAAAAAATGAAATTAACTAAGTTGTCTTCTGGGATAGAATCCAGCTCTCCCACATCCCCAAATATGGTAAACAGGTAATGGAAAATGCCACAAGCAAAATAACAAAATCTGTAAGCTCAGTACTAGCTGCTTAGAAAAAAGAGCTCAGGAAAAGCCCTTGGTATACCATGTTGGGAGAAAAGACAGTCCCCGGGATTCAAGAAGCTCGGCGCAAGGACGGTTTTAGCCTTGTGCCAAGTGTCCTCACTATAGATGGTGCAGCAGTGCCATATGAATATGTATGAGGGCACACCGCTGTACCCTCGATGTGCACAGAAAATGTGTGCGAGTGCAGGGGGCATGTACAAGTGCTCTATGAAAGCGTAAACATGCCTCAGGAGTTGCACAACCTACTATGCCTACTAGTAGAGCCCGCCTCTAATAGTAAGTCAGTAATTCAGTGTCCGTGGATACCGAAATGGATGCCAAGCATACAAGAGTGTCCACGAACAGTGAAATAAAATCAAAGTAGTAAACACACAAGCACATAGTGGAATATTGAGCCCTGTCCCTAGAACTTTTACAATTAGATTCCCCGTGTCCCTATTATACATTTGAATTGCTGCAATATTGAAGGTGTAAGCAAAGCACAGCGTGTTTGCACGTCGCTGCCCTCCGCTGAACGTAGCTTACACATCAAATTTATTCAAATAGAGAAAAACATGCAGAATCAACATAAACGTCAATAGTGTAGTGTTTAGAGCATCTGCCTAACGAACAGGCATTCACGGTTCGAGCCCAACAATATCACATATAATTTTCCATGTGGAATGAAGGTCGTTTTGCTGTAAAACCGACATAAGAGTATTGCATGAGATATTTAACTAAATGTCATTCAATCAAAGTGGCACTGTCATAATGAATAAGGCACTAGTAAGCAGGTGTAAGCACAAATAAGCAACAGTAAACATATATAAGTACCAGTAAGCAAGTCTGAGTGCGCTTGCACGAGTCTAAGCAGTGCCCAGCATAGGAAATGTATAGAAGTATGTATAGATATATAATATATATATATATATATATATATATATATATATATATATATATATATATGTATATATACATGAAGAAAGAATTATGTAACAATAAAGCATACAAAAGGAATGAGAAGGGAATCAACAGCAACCCTAGTATTATATAGCGCTGTCAGCGTATGTCATATCAAGCCGGGCAGGAGTGAGTGAAGCACTGCTACTCACACCACAGGCAGGATATTACCAGTGGGAGTAACATTGTTGATCTGCTAAGTCTACTTTACACACAGAGGGTAGTCCCTGATGGGACTACCCAAAAATTGATAGACTATTTGGCCATCCGACCATTACACAAGCAATGGCAGGTATGTTCAAGGACTAAATGGTGGGAGAGACTGAGAATACATGGGTGGGGACAACATACTTGCAGGGCCCCTAAAGTTCAGGAGAGGGCAATGTGTGGAGGTGTGTCATGGCTGCGATAGCAACTGGACAATGGATGGTATGCATGTTTGTTGAACTCGGGTGGGGTGGAGGAACTATGGGTATGAAATTATGGATCCAGGTGTGCCAGGGTTGGATGGGCTGGTTCTAATTGGACCGCCCAGTGGAGGTCAGCGAGTTCATTATAAGTATAGATGCATACACACATGCAGACATCTATATGTAGAAGTACATTCTCTGTAACACATTCAGTCCATTTGCAGACATAAATAACATGAATGTGCCCTTACAACCCTCGACAGTAGATAGAATAATAGGTTTTGCATAAGAGGGAAGGGACGAAACTGCTAAAATGCAGAAGTGTGTACAATGTCCGAAGTCAGTACTAAGCTGAAAAAATCAAATATGAGGACTTTCCCACACATGGAATCATTCCTGTGATCTGCCTGCAACGGCAATGCCAATTACTAAACCGGTCTATTTGTAAAAGAAATACACCAAACACATACATAATTAGGCTCTCATGTGTAACGTGTGCATTACCACATAGTCATACTTATTAATTTATTGTAGTGTCATGTTAACGGGAGTAAGGATGTAATGAATGTCTAATCTTGACATAAAGACATGCGTGAGAATCAAACAGGACAATGTCTTACTGTGAGGTAACAACGCTAACACAGCACCACCACCACAGCATAGATATACACACACACACACACACACACATATATATATATATATATATATATATATATATATATATATATATACATATATATATATATATATATATATATATATATATATGTGTGTGTGTGTGTGTGTGTGTGTGTGTGTGTGTGTGTGTGTGTGTGTGTGTGTGTGTGTGTGTGTGCGCGCATAGATATACACAGATATACACCTATGATAGGAAACAGCACACAAGAATGACATATGTTCACAGGCTATGCCAATGGAAGTGAGGGGCCCAAGCAAGAAACATGAAACACGTAGCATGACCTTCCACCCCCCCCCCCCCAGCCAGACATGGGAAACATACACACAAACCCGCAAACAATGTAAATAGTCCACTGCTCCCCAGACCACAGGCAGGATACAACCAGGGGGTACACAGTGCACCCATGAAATCTAATCTTGGAACACAGACAGGAGCATCCCTTGTGGGACACCCCAAAAATTGACAAGACCAAAGGAAGATGATACACCGAACATTCTGGCTGGGGTGTATACATACCCGGAATACAAGGGTGGGAAAGCCTGATGACCCATGGGTCAAGACAATTATATGACATGGGTCCCGTGAAGTGGGGAGTGGGCAGTGTGTAGTGGTGTGTTCAGAACCGACCAGGACCCAGAGTAAGGATGGGTGCTGTAGAGGAGGTGCAGGTGGGGGAACTATGGGTGGCTAGTTATGGGTCTAGGTGTGCAGGTGTTGGCTGATGTGGGCCTATATGGACAGCCCCAGGGATGTAAGCAAATGTGTTCATTGGGCAGAGGTGTCACCCAACGAGCAGCCACACCCACTCTGAGTCTCACTGCAGCAAAGTGTAATCTGTATGGCAAGGAATGGAATAACCAGATGTAGATGTATATATGTAGAGGTATGTGTGTGTATATCGACCCATAGTGTCATAGAGATAAACTTCTCCCTCTCTGTAGTACAAATGTATACATACAGAGACAGAATACATATACATACCCACATATAGATATATACATATGCAGACACCCATAGACCCATATGTTGTTAGATTTATATATATATATATATATATATATATATATATCTATATATATATATATATATAGACAGCAATATATAAATATATACATGTATGCATACATATACAGATATATCTGTATATAGTAATGTATATACATATATATATATATATATATATATATATATATATATATATATATATATATATATGACTGTAAATATACACATGTATATAGCTAGGATATGATACGGCAGTTACGAATTATATATGTTCACAGTCCATGCATATGGGGGTGAGGGGTCCAATAAACAAACGTGTAACACATAGCATCAACCCCTCCCAGCTAGGCCAGTGAGACATACAGACACACAATAAAAGTAAATACACCACTGCTTCCTAGACCACCGGCGGGATACTACCAGTGGGATAGACCTGCCAGATCTAATCTTGAAACAAAGACATCGATGTCCCTTGTGGGACACCCAAAAATTAATGATCATCGGAGTCAGTCCCAGTAATGATGCATCAAACTAGGTTGTAGACGTACACAGACCAGTAGGTTGTGCAAGCCTGATAACCCATGGGTCGACACAATGTACGAAATTTGTCCCAACACGCGGAGAATGGGCAGTGCGCAGTGGTGTTTATACTCCACCTGCACCCACAGTAAGGATGAGTGCTGTAGAGGAGGGACAGGTGGGGGAACTATGGGTATGCAATTATGGGCCTAGGCATGCAGGTGTTGGCTGGTGCAGTCATATTAGGACTGCCCCAGGGATTAAGTAATATTCCAAAATGGGCATAGCTGACACCCATACCTCTCAAACCCTAAGAGCAAATCCACTGGACAGGACATAAACCATTGGGGGAACAAATAGGGACCATACCTCTGAACTGTCCCTGATTTCCAGGGACGCCACTGATTTTGACTCAAATTCTAACTCTGGCCCACTTAATCCCTCCTAAAACTAGTGACTTTTGGAGGAAAGGTGGTGAATTACACGTAATTAATAATGACAACAATTAAGTTTCATAAACATCATTTACCTCAGAAAATGTGTATGAATTCATATGCTCTGAGTCTGTCAATGAGTCAGGTTAATAGCACTAATAATTTAAATGTGTCCCTGATGTTGTTATGACGTGTCCCTGATTCAGTTGATATTTGTCCCCAATCATTTGAGAGGTCTGATAGGGACAGAAAGCACATATTCCACTTACAACCTTAGAAAGATGATAGAATATTAGGTATGCAGTAGCATGACTCGGCTGAAGGATGTGGGTTCCAAAACCCAAATACTTGTTTGTACTGAAGAGTGTCAGTTCCCATGTATTAGCCAGACAGGTGCAGGTTGTAAGAGGAACACACCAATAATATGAATCAAACTCTGGACAGGCCGCGGATTCCGTACAGTCAAAAGGCATGCTTTTGCCTAATAGGCACACATTCCCGATACTGTAGGTATGTAATCCGATGTAATAGACATCAAAAGGTAATATCATAGTCCTCACTCCCACCCAGGGGTGTGAGTGTCAGATGCAAACACCAAATGCAGTGCATTTGCAAGTGCAGGAGTAAGCAGGTGTAAGCCTGTTTGGTCGCCGGTATGCGAGTATTACACTGGTGAAGCAATGTAGAGGCTAACTGAGTGTAAGAAACTGTAACCGGAGGTTAGCGTTGCTTAGCTACATGCAAACCCACACACACTCACTCACAACTGCTTTAATGTGTCTTAATCACTCCGTATCCAACGGCCTTGTTCTGCCCAGCAACAAAATAAACGTCCTCTGCAAGGCTCGAAACCAGGACCCTGCACACACAGCTAATGTGATTTACTACTAAGCCATGGCAGATATACAGACATTGGATGTTATCACAAACATATCATCCAGCACAGTCATTCAACAGTATAGGAAATGTATTCCATCATGTAGATGTATGTGTGTGTGTTTATGTCCAGATATAGATACATATATATATATATATATATATATATATATATATATATATATATATATATATATATATATATATATATATATATATATATATATATATCAGGAACATCCCATGTGACAGCAAAGCATTACAAAGCAATGAAAAGGGAAACACCAGCAATGCCTGTATTATATTGGTGTTGTCCTATATAATATCAAGTCTCCCTCAGACAGACATGTGTCATTAATACATGCAAACATTTGTACATTGGCCAAATACATCACTCTGTGCATTTTATTTACATTAACACAACAGTTCCTGTCCAATCATTATGTGAGAACAGTACTCTTGCAAGGTGCTGTGTGTGACATCATTATCATCATCAAAAAGGTAAATGGGGTAACCATAGAGGGACCGGTAGTGTTGTGTGTACAATGTGGTCGTCTGCATCACATGCACCTGGAACCTTTAGGAGTCATGTGCATACCAGGATTGTGTGCCTGAGAGACAGGGGTGAGGACAACTGGAGTATGTTGTGATGTATATTAAAAGGGTTACATGTGTCCAGTGGACACGTGTGTGAAATGGACAGTTATGTATGGGGCAAATGTTGTACTAGGAACTGATTGGCCATTTGTTTCCGTAGGGTGAGGGTGGGATGTGGGGGAAGGAGAGTAGGTATGCTCTTGGAGGATAGGTTGGGTAGGATGACAGACAAGACAGCATACGGGGTCAGTATATGACACATGTGGGGGGATACACCTTGGATGGGGAGGGGTGTTTGGCAGTCACAAGCCCATGAGCCCCCAGATGGAAACAGTGGGATGAAGGTTCCCAGCCATGGGCAGCCACCACTGCACCAAAACAACCACAAAGGTGGCTGTGCTGGGGGCTGTCTAGGAGGGGCAGGCTCACACTGTAAATGTGACACTCTGCCCTCAAGATGATGTATCTGGCCTCGAAACCCCTTATTGAGCCCCCTACGCACGACGTCTGGGACTGTAAGGCAGCAGACAAGTTCCTGTCTGGACCTGCTCCCAGGGAGGACAAGCTCCATCCTCAATGGTGGTTCCACCAGAAGGTGGTGCAGAGCCAACAAAGGTGGAGGTCCAAGCTGGGCCCCAGATGTGCTGGTGCCCAGTGCCTTGTCCAGCTGAAGTGGGACAGGAGGTTCTGCCGGGACCTCCAAACCTATACAGCCTATGGTGTTGCAGTTTTAACACAGATATGGCTTAGTAATAGTCAACAGCATTCAGGATTACTTATAACAGCATGCATAGATATGACCATCAACACAACACAACAGATGGTATACATTTGCAAAGAGAGAACAACACATGCATATATACTGCATGACATCTGTACAAAGTGTAGAAGACTTGTGACTGCAGCTGTGAACAGTGGCCCATTATTGGCATGTCACTAAGAACCCCAGACAGTGACTGTCATACCACTGTTTCATGTGACATATGTCCAATCAGGGATGCGATGGCTGTAACTCTCATCACTATCACCATGTACTGACTGCAAGCACTGGTTCCACACACTGACCAGTCCACAGATGGCCCTACAGATGGGGGTTCCCTCGCAAACAGAGCACTGTCTTGTCAGTTTTAAAACATGCAGAATAGCCATTACCACACACAACTTGTTAAACTGGCAGTAGTCTCAATGAAGCATAGCTACACTTACATGCTGTAGTCATGTCTGGCACATCACCCTCCTGACTTTAGGCTATTTTCTACTGTGTATGTTGTTTGAGGAACATCCAGATATTATCTGTGATGCCATTTACCAAATACCAGATCCAGGTTCCACTCACAGTGACTGTCATGGGCAAACACCAACATGATGTTCCTAGATATTGTACTGTGTTTCCATGCGATTGGCTATAGGAACATCACCACAGCTGTTCCACATGCAATCAACTAGAGGAGGACTGCAATAGGTGCAGAGGCGATCACCTGATCATGACCATAACTTACAAAACACAAGCTGCTGCTGAGCAGGTGTACAACTCCACATCCACCAGAGAGGATGTGGGAGGGACAGACAGAGGCATAGTACATCAGAGAAGGGCCTAGAGACTAAAACCTAAGCATTTTCTGTCACACACCTACCAGTACAGGTGTTCAAACCCCTGTCTGAGTAGTCATTACTATTACAAGTGCATGCAGTTACTCCATGTGCCGCAAAGCTGACATCCTGGTGTGCTGTAAGAACATATATGTGTGCTGGTGAGCGACATCTGCAACAGAGATATAGTAGACATACATTAGGTGTAACACACATGGCTGTCCACATGAATGGATGTCATTGTCAACACAACCGCACTCTCTAAGGGACTCAGACACATTGCCACACTTTGCAGGCCCACAAATACAATTCATAACTACTTAGTTTGCCACACTGCAGTAATGCACAGGTACTACATGCACCACAGGGGATATCCGGAGGTTCTATGGGCTAGGGCATGTAAACGTGTCTGACATCAGTCGGTATGCCAATGGGAGTTATACTGGGTGTGACTGTGGTTGGGCGCATCATACCCCACACGCAGACACAAGGTGCCAGTACTGACATGCATGTGTGCATTGCTTCATGGGTGTGTAGTGGTTGGCTTTGCAAGATGGCTGTACAAGGCTGGGTGAGGGGTAATCCTTGGCATCACACCACCCGACAATGGTGTGCAGTGTGGCACAGGGGTGTAGTGTTTGCAATGTCCCATACAAATGGATATTGTATGAACTGTCCTGACATCCTAGTTACCATTGTGTATGGCCATTGCTTTGCAACGCATTCCATGTCTGTGTTTGATAGTCCTTGACATGGACATTGCCTGGGATGTGCACGTCCCACAATAATGTACAATGATGTACAAGTGTACCTGGTTTAGCTGGCACATGTTGCGTACACAGACTGTTATCCTTGGATATGCCAATACTGGCCTGGTGTGGCAGGACCTGCTTATAGACAGCAGGTTGACCCTGCACCTGCATTGATAGCATGATACAGGTATTCCCTGGTGTCAGTGGCATCAGTCCATACAGGGCACGTGTGTAAGGCATTGTATGGCCTCTGTGGATCACATTTGATGGCACCACATATGTTGCAGGCATCCAGTGGGGAACATAGTGAAGGCACATTGTCCACAATTATGTGCCTATTGTACTGCTGGACAGGGTGCCATGCCCTCTGCAGCCCACTGTAATCACACCATGCCTACTATCTGTCATCAATGTGCAGGGTACTAGCAACATAGCGGGATATTCTAGGCAAGTGTGTTTGTGTATGACACATGGGTTCAGAATGTATTCCAGGTAATAATAGGGTTGCATACATTGCTCACCAGGCCTTTTACCAGATGTAGGGGTATGGCTTGCTAACACAGTCCCTTGGCTGATTGACATCTGTACTCCTCGTAAGGTGGACATTGTGACATATAATACGGACACCATATACGAAAACTACAAAATCCACTTTCTAACATGTCCAGTGGTTAGACACTCACAGCCACCGCCACACAGGCTCTGACTGTCAAACAAACACACACACCTGCCATGTCTTGGAATAGAACCCCTATTAAACTAGTTTATCATACTACAGCAATTCGCAGTTATAGCACACACTACGGAGAATACTTAATTACAGTAGTCCAAGAGGTGTATTTCTAGGTGGGTGACATCAGCAGGATTGCCAAAGGTGGTTATCTGAATTGTAAAGAGTATGCATACTCAAAAAAGCATTGCTACTTTCTCAGGCAGACACACACACAGTTGGCCTATTTTGGAATAGAACCCATACCTAATTAGTTTATTACACTACAGCAATACTCAGTTATAGCATGCGCTACGAAGAATACTGGGTTATAGTAATCCCAGAGGTATATTTCTATGTGGGTGACAGCAGGATTGCCAAAGGTGAGTATGTGAATTGTAAAGAGTGTGCATACTCTAAAAAGCATCATTTTTTTCTCAGGCAGAGAGACAGACACACACACACACAGTTGGCCTCTCTTGCAATAGAGCCCCTACTCTGCCACACTACAGCACTACGCAGTTACAGCACGCACTACAGGGAATACTGGGCTACAGCAGTCCCAGAGGTGTATTTCTAGGTGGGTGACATCAGCAGGATTGCCAAAGGTGAGTATGTGAATTGTAAAGAGTGTGCATACTCTAAAAAGCATTGTTTCTTTCTCAGGCAGACAGACAGACACACACACACACACACACACACACACACACACACACACACACACACACACACACACACACACACACACACACAGTTGGCCTATCTGGGATTAGAACACCTACCAAAATAGTTTAACTCACCACAGCATTGTGCAGTTACAATGCACACCATAGAGATTATTGTGTTACAGCAGTCCCAGAGGTGTATTCATAGGTGGGTGACATCAATAGGGCTGCCAAAGAAGGGCATTTCAAGTGTACTGCAAGTTGTACATGTCTGTTACCTGCGTGTACCCACTGCTTACTGTCACGAAAACACATTTACACCTACTTACAACTGCCTTATGCAGTCCTAATTCACAGTATCAACAAGGCTTGTAGGTCTTGAACCCTGGACCATGTACACTGAGGTCACTGGACCTACCACTAAGCCATCTGGGTTGTATATACATTGCATGGAGTTTATAATGCACATCTTACTACAGGTATTCCACAGTACTGAAAACAAATGGGACAGTCACTTTGTGTACATATGTATAGTACCCTTGAATGTACTGTTCTCTGAGAAACAATGACAAGTCTACATCTGTACATCTGTCATAACTACATATGTGTATATATATATATATATATATATATATATATATATATATATATATATATATATATATATATACACACACACACACACACACACACACACACACACACACACACACACACACACACACACACACACACATGTCTGAACACCCTTTGTGACACAGAAGGGTTCCAAAGGAACTGACGTGTACACAAAACAGAGGCATCTCTTTGTTATAACATTTAAATCTTTATCAGTTCACCTGAGAAGGGATGGTTGTTGTGTATGTGGAGTTTGGGGTGGGGAATGATGGCTAATGTAATCTACTCCGGGGACTGTGGAGGTAGGGTGGGGGAATGATGGATTTGGACATACACCCCGGTGAGCACTTCTGTGTCACTGCTCATCAGTGGCACAGGAAAATAACATACCCAACTGTATTCATGCTTGACTGTGTATTCTTTACCATTCCTAACTATATAATACTTTGTAGACACCAGTCACCACAGATGGCTACCATGGTGTGCTAAAAGACATTATGCATGTGTATGCCTGGCTACAGAGTAGTCACACACACAAACACACGCACACATGCCAGTATTGTGCATACATGTCTTGCCTATGTAAAGGTAACTAGTACAGTGGTATGCAGTTAGGGTATGTGCCACAGAACACATACAATTACACTTACTCTAATTCCACTTCTGAGCTGGGTGACATCACAGGACTGATTACTTGCAGTAGGGAGGGGGGAAGAGAGAGGTGTAGCAATTGACAATGGTAAAAGCCAATGAAAAAGGTGGTATCTCTTTGGAATGCAACAAAACCCGCTGTCATGACAGGATGCAGACACAAATACACACAGACAACCCCACTCAGCCATTTGCTGACACACATGCAAACAATTGCCAGTGGTGGGATCAGAACTCCTGCCTATTTACAGATCACTATTACAGTACTACACAGCTACAAGACGCACCACCGAGATTACACATTCCAAAGCAGTCAGAATGCCCTTCTAAGATTGAGGACAACAACAGGGAGACTGACAGTCATGAAGTGCATAGCTGTAAACCTGTGTGTTTAAAGTAGGTGTCCATTACAACCTGTATGCACAAACAGGACACATCATCTGCAGGCAGTACATAGGTAGGCCTGAGAGGTATAGTTGTAGCACAACAGGAACCTGACTGGAGTATGCCCATCTGTGGAATGGACAACTACTATCACTATACAGGGTTACAGTGGGCATGCTCATACACTTAATAGCACAGGGCTGTTTGGGATGCACTATGACTGCAACTACACAAGGTTATACTGGGCATTCTCATACACTTAGTAACAAAGGGATTGTTGGATGCACTGACTCAAATTACACAAGGTGGCAGTGGGTACGCTCATACACTTAGTAGCACAGGGCTGTTTGGAATGCACTCCGATTCTAACCACAGAAGGCCACAGTGCATGCTCATACACTTACAGTTACAGAAAATGTTGTAATGGACTCCTATTGTAAACACACAGGTTTACAGCTATGTACATCTTACCTGTCAGTATATATGCACATCATACTGGTTTACTACCTGATACCTGTATGTGGCCCGTAAATGATATATCTGTGTCTGTCATGTGTGATACACATGCATATATGTGCATGAAGTACTGACATATATATAAGTATACACATTCATGCATGTGTAGACATGACAGACAATAGGTTACCTGGGACACACAGGCGAATGCTACCTACAGCATGTGTCACACACCTTGCTGCCCTGAAAGGCATACATTGATAGCAGGTTATGGACAGTGGCATTATACGTGGAACAGTGGCATGTGCAAGCATAATGTGTGAGCCACATTGTGTAATGGTACTGAGGTGCAAGTGTCAAGATGACCTCTCCCGGATGTGTGAGTAGCTGTCATTATTAGCAGGACTGCTACCCTAAGTATATCTCACATTGGTCATATGCACAATTTCTGCTGCTGTCCGTCACCTTACATGAGACATTTGCTACCAAGCACATTACTGCCACACGCAGTGATGTCATGGTGGCAACTGTTAAACCCAAACAATGAGCCAATGTCCTGCTGTTATTATGAGGTTGTCCAGTGTCTGTCATTCCAGGCTGTCATGACTGAATGACAAGCCTTTGAGACAGAGCACATGCATCCATGTTTCACGTGTGTGTGTGTGGTTAATGCCTAGGTTGCATTTACCCATATAGCCGCATTCCAAGGCAAATGTGCTATACGCAGAAGTAACACCCTGACACCTACAAGACAATTGTATTGGATGCTTATGCTAACCAGTGCTAGATGTGTGGCTTTAGTAATCCAGTTGTTCAATGTAGAACCTACAATGGGGAATACAGACATCTGTGTAGTGAGGAACACCTGGCTGAAGGCTCTGTAGTGTACAATTGCACCACCACCATATATCTCAGATCCAGACCTGTGGGCCATAACAGTGGTTTGGACCATTCCAGGTGGTGGTGTCCACATATTCATAAAGGCTACTCACATCTAAAGACCACTACTCTGACATAACTCATCACAGATGAGTCAGGTACAGGTGATAGTGGCAAATGCTGCATTCTAGGTTGCATCCTCATATACATCCACCACCTTGTCCCCAAATTACCAACACACATCCATATGTGGTATGACATAGTATGGTAGACCACCAGATAACCTTCGATTGGTGGACTGTACCTAGGCCTACATCAGCTGTGCAAAGTACCCATGTACAGACACAGCTGCACAAAGTGTTATGCAATGCAATAATACCACTGTTTGTAACCAGCTCAGTTGTACACATACCAGGGTCCCTCGGATGTTGTCAGCATTAACATGGTCGACTGTTGCTGTACACCAGTAAGCAACACCCTCATGGTTGGATATGACCTACCTGTACCTGCCCTGGATATGTACATCCCACACTCATACAACATAAATGACATTACCATAGCTTTCGTTATCCTTTCTGCATACAGGTGGCTACAGTCATTACACACATGCACATGGCAGATAGGATACTAACAGTACATAAGGTTTGATATCTATGTTAACAGAGGTAATATTCCCTCTCTACTGGTCACCCATGACACCTATCATAACAACACCCCATGTGGCATGTATGTCATTAGACATGTCCACCTAATGCAATGCCTACAAACATACCCAAATAACAGGATCATAGGCCCTACACAAGGCCTGTATCGACAGACTCAAGGAAATCCAGATGTGCTCTGTATGTTCCTGAGTAGTCACAGGTGATATGTTCATGACATGTACAGCCATGTGTGGCCACAGCTCCTACATATACCCCATGTCACCAATTGCAAGCCATGCATGCTGTATGCTGTCTGGACATTAGCCTTAGTACCACAATAGCCAGTATGTGCTGGGGTGAGATGTTTACAAGCCACATACCTCACACATGCTTGAATGAGTGTACTGCCTAGCCCTAACAGAGCACATTGCTGGCAGTAAACATGAGGTGTGTATGGCAAATATGATATGCTCACTGTTGACCATTACAATGCCCTGGCTTCACCATGGCACTGTCAAGTAACAGATTGTAGGAGCATGACATGGAATAATGCTGTGTGTGTCTTGCTGATATGTGCTGTTGTCATATATATACACTTGGCTACTTGGTGAAGGTGGTTGTGTCCTACCAGTACATGAATACAACATCCATTATGGTGTAATGTACGGCTATGTTTCACACATGGCATGGGGAAGGTGTGGAATGTATCGTCTTGACCTGCTAGTGCATTTACTGATGTAGACCACATATGTGTACATGTATTGATGTTTGTGTAGATTCCATGTGTGTGCAGTGTCTGATGTTTGAAGGTGACTGTTGTCTTAGTACATCATGCTGTTGCAATACAGCCTCAACATTGCCAACTGTATATGGTGATATGCTCTAAATACAGTAAGCTGTACATAAGGTATGGACAGATGTTTGGACATGACTACTAAGTGGTGGGGCTACTTTGCAGATGAATGATTACTGAGGACAGCTCACTGGTGTGTTACAACCATTCTTACAATAACCTGTGTAACTGCTAAGGTCAGGTTTTGTTAATTGAAGTGGAAGACAGACAATGTAGAATGCAGTAAGGGTGACACTGAAGGCAAACCTCATGACACCTGTAACAGTAATACCTCCCCTGTGCATATATTGTGCATATATCAGCACAGTTGGCAAAGGAAAGAGTCAGTAAGCTTTGTAGCGAATGCGATAGTGCTGTATGTAATACCTATCATGAGATAGGCAGGTGTTTGAATCACAGTACTGGCATGTGTGGGTGTGTGTGTGTCCATATATGTCACGTATGGTTGGGAATACATCTCACATGTTTTCACTCTCCTGAACAATGTTGTTGACATCAGTACAGAGTGAAGTGTAGAAAGAAAGGCATAGGCAGGTGGTTGAAACTCACACATGTAAAGTGTCTGTATGTGTGTGACATAGGTGTATATCTTTGTGAATGCCAAAGTGTGTGTGTCTGTGTGTGTGTGTGTGTGTTTGTATGGCTGTCATTGTGTATGGCTGTCCGGTCCCTGGAGTGAGGCTGTATTTTACCATAGTGAAATGTTAATGTCCCTTCCCCCCATCCACTCAATGCAATCTAGTATCCCTGTTGATATCATCAATCTTAGACGAGCATTCTAACCGCCTGTTAACATGTACACCCTGGGGTGTGACCTGTAGTTACATAGCCTACTGATGGACCCCCCTCCCCACATACACCCACTGCACTGTAGTATCCCTGTCAATGTCCTCGATTGTAGGCCATTCCGACTACCTGTACATGTTTAATCTCTGTGGCGCGTCTTATAATTGCATAGTATTATAATGATGATATGCACATAGCCAGGGGTTCTCAGCTGAACACTGGCAACTGTGTGTGTGTGTCAGAGTGTGTTTTACTGTGTCTGTGAATCCCTGAGTGTGTGGATGTGTCTGTGTTTGCATACTGTCTTGGCAGTGGGTATTACTGCTTCCCAATGAGAAGCAACTATTTCCACTGGCCTTTACCCTTGTCATCCACCATACCACTCTTTTACCTCCTCCTCGCTCCAGGTAACTATACCTGTGATGTCACCCACTATGGATGTGACGGCTCTGAACACAGTAGCTTACTACACAGCTATCATGCTCTTGGATCATTAGAACAGTAAACATAATTGAAACATGGGAGATTATAACTGTGATGTGGAAGTTACAAAGTGCATGCAGGTATTTTCATACTGACCTGTGGGTAGTCAACATGTACATATGTGACACTAACTGCAAACACCGACATCCCCCGGCACATGCAACTACACCTGAAAGAGGAAGGCAGAATGTCAAGATCAACATGCTGTTAGTGTTGTTACACATGATACATACTGTCAAATGTACAAAATGCATTCTAAAACTGTAATACATGGTATGTCTGCTGCCTGTCAACACTACTCAACAATATTAATCTACAATTGTCTACATAGTATGTTCACCCTGTGCATCAGACCATATGAGCATGTCCCTACACCGATGGTGTGGATGGCAGGGATGCGGCACAGGCATCATCATATGCACAGGGTGATAATGTCTGCCAGAGGCCTAGGCTGTGCCATTGGATGACATCATGTGTGTGTGTGAGGGCCTGTGATATCATTGGGTGTGTGTGGATGTTATATGTGTGTGTGCTGAGGTGCCCTACATTTGTTTCCTGTGTGTATGCATGCACACAGGTCTGGCATGTGGCTGGCCTACACAGAGGTATTATTGACAGCTGCAGACTGTACAAGGCAGGTTTCACAGTTCACAGTTTCTGGCCATGGCCACGTGACCTGCACCTGCCAGGGGTTTCACGGGCACTACCAGGCAGAGGTCCAGACTGGGTACTGTCTGATGACACATGTCCACTGGAATCGTGTCTCTGTTGGGACCATCCAGGACCATGTGCACGTGGCCTGCTGTGTCCTGGTGTGGACTGCACAGCACCAGCTGCACTGTTGCTGCTACCGCCACTATGGGAGTGGGCATGTGCAATAGCATGTTCACGTAGACCTTTAACAGGTGATGTAGCTGACCTATGTCCACTTGCCCGATGCCTCACTCCCACCAGTTGTTCCAGCACAGACATTCCACGCTCAAGGATTGACATGCCATGGTCAAGGACTCCCACCATGTCACCTAATCGTCTATCCAAAACATCTGCAAGATGATGGTGAGCATTTGCAAGTGCCTGGATTTTGTCAGTTAATGAATGGACAGCAACCCTCTGAAGCCTCAGACCTTCTCTGTTGTGACATTTATCATGTGCCTGTGCCTCCATTACAGCCCAAAACATGTGCCTGGTGACTCCAGCTGATGTGCTTTGTCTCGCAGGGGCATGTTGGCCAGTGTTCCTCCTATGAGCCGCGCTGGGCACATGCCTGTGTGGAACATCACCAGTCAGTTGACTGGGATCATGGTGTGCAGGCACACCTTCCATAGTCTCCACACTTCCCTGTTCCATGCTATCACCCACCAACTGTCCTTCCTCTATGGCCAGTGGTGATGGGGTATGTGTAGGCAGGGGAACTGTGTGTGAGGATGAGGGGGATACAGGTGGAATGGCAACCAACGGCACAGATTCAGCCCCTGACAACCCTGCCTGTGCCTCAATCATACTATCATCATCATCACTGCTAGAGTCTGTGGGGACACTAACATCAGGTGGACCGCAGGAGGGCAACGCACCTACATCAACACCTGTGAGGGGAAGACAAGAACTGTACATTACAAGTTATACCAGACAGACACACAGACACACAGAAATACATGCTACATGCAGGTGATATGGCAGATGGCATTCAGCTTAGACAATTATAGTGGTAGTGATCATACATCCCTGAGTTGCACACAACAGCATGCGTGTGTTATAGCAGACGGCATGCAACTTACACAATTATAGTGGTGGTTAGCATACATACCTATATTGCACCATTTGTGTTAATAGCCTATGCCCCATACCTGCAACACAATGCATGCACTTTGAACCATTGCACTGCACTGCCATGGTGTGTGCAACATACACCACATGTTAACAGACCATAGCTGACCTTTGTACATCTGAAACTGATGCTTTGTGTTGGCCACCGCCCATATGTGTGAGGACATGAGCAGAAGGGTATGTAGACTGCATACTGTGTTTGCCTGAGCCCTAGCAGTGCATGTCTGTTCAACATTATTCCGCCTACCCCTGAGCTGAGTCTAAATATTGTGCATGTGGCTGTACACACATATTTGACATGGCTGTCCCTACTTTGTAATGGTGCCACAGACCAGCACAGGTTTTCAGTACACCAGCCTGCTGTGTGGCATATGACCTTGCCAGTCACATGTAGTATGACATGTCTTCTGCTGACATGTTGAATGACATGCACACATGTGTAACACAATGGTGTCCTTTCCAATATACAGTACTGTAATGGTGTCACAATGCAGGGACGTGTTATACTAGCATGGGCCTTCAGCTGATTCAGTGTTGTCTGTCTGCCCTACAAATATGCAGTGACATTCTGCACATTGTGCTGATGTGCATAGCCATTGTAGGGCATCATGTGGCTTCACAATTGCTATACAGTGTGAGCTACTGACACAGTTTATAGCCATGACTATGTTCACATACAATACATAACTAATATGGAATGTGACCCACGTCACTGAGGTGTATACACACTAAACCTTAATGTGGAATGTGTGACACAGGTCATAGAAGGATATACCGATGAAACCCCTGCACATCTGCAACAATATTACTGATGCTTGGCAACTATGCCCACACATGGCTAACTTAGCAGTACTCTATGTCCCACATGCCATATGTGTACCTCACACACATGAGGAGCAGGCATGACAGTGATGTTTGACACCAGCAAGGTGAATGTACAGTATCTGTGGCCTGATGTGGTTGTATGTGTATGTTGTGCAACAGATGTATGTATTTGGATACTGTATAGGTGAATGCTTTCATGTTGTGATGCACTCAAGATGTTCAGGACATGTTATGTAGTGGTTTCACATTATGCCTACACAAGCTGTGCACAGGCCTGTATGATGTTTAGTGTTTCACATCCGCAATATCACCATTACACAAAGGCCATAGTTGTATTGTGTCGAGCCAATGTACAACAGGGTGTACACACATGTACATCACTTCTACAGTGTGTGTTGCTTCATGTCTCTGGCCATCCTCCATGGCCATGTGTGCACATGTTCTGTCCAATGGTTATGATGGCCATCTTATTTCACATGTCAGTGTTATGCCATATGACATAAATCCATAGATGTCATATGCTCCACTGAGGACAGGATTATGCAGACAAAGGGTGGTATGTATGGGATGAGAGCCATCATGTTTTGCAGGATAGTTAAGCAGTGTTACAGTCAGCCCACTACATGTCAAGGACATGTCAGATAGCACATGACATTGTGTTACATTCATAACAAGGGTATAATCCACAAGGGTGTATCCTGTGGGCTGGTCATACTCCAGCTCCAACACATTTAGAGTGTGTGCACACATATGCTCTCTGTACTGTACTGTTCATATTCCCAACATGTGTAATGCTGATATGTAGTACATGTCCCTAGAGTGAAACACACCTCCACCATTGTATTCACTGTTGTCCACACATCTGGCAATGACAGTTTGGAAGGTTTAGTGTAGGTGTTTCATATAGTCTTCAACTGTTTCACATGGGTAACCACTGTGATGCATTGCAGGAATGACCAGTGTCTATAACAGGACCACCATACATTATGTGTACATGTGTTATGGCAGATAGCATACAATAAATATAATCTGCATTATCAAGCCTGGTAAATAATAACAATCTCACCTGACACAGGCTGTTGTCACTGCAAAATGCCAGAGGTACCTAAACAGAAGTGTCACATCAGTAAGATCATTATCCACAAGTGTGTGATAGCTACAGGGTGCAATGTCCATGTTAGCACATAAGCCAGTACAATACACTATACTATGGAGTATGCACATCTGTGCATACATAGAGTAGCAGACTATAGTATGTGGCATGTGTGCATACATGCCTTGCATATAATGTTACATTACATATTGTACAGTAACACATGTAACTATGTGAAATATAGTTGTATTATATGTGCAGTACTGACTTACCTGGCAACTCCAGGCTCGGTGGTTAAGAGACACCCACCTCCACAATACCAGCTAAAGCTTGTGGATGGAGGTCTGCAGGTGTCCCCAGGTTGGCCAGTAGTCCCTCGGTATGTGTGAGTGGGGGCTGGGTGAGTGGCCCCCCCACCTGTTGCACCTTGTTCCCTGGCGATTGCATTAGCATGCTGTTTTACCCATCTTATAAGGTCAGTGCAGTGTCGGTGCATCTGCTGATAGGTGCGATTGTGACCACCAACATCATTTACCCTCCTGCAGAGTTCCTCCCACAGGGCATCCTGCTGCTGTGCATCCTGTGGCACATGGCTGAAAAGTGTTGTATGGTTGTCGAGGAGGTATGGGATGAGGGCCTCATCCTCCAAGCGGCTGTACGCTGGCAGCCTGCTACGTGGCATACCTGGAAGACATAATGATGGAGGCAGGTCACAGTAACTCACAGAGACGTACAGAAGTACAGCTGAACATACATGTGTATCACATTTATTAAAATTACAAATAAGTCTTTGCAAATCTACATGACACTAACACCATTGACATGTATAAGTCACACACATTTGACACTTACTGGTGATGTGATGTTATCGCCATATATGTGTGTATCATGTGATGATGTTGCTCATACTCCATGTGGATGTTGTCTTGACGTGGGTATGTCTGTTTGCCTGTACTGGTGTCTTTACCTATCAGCACATGCCTGGATGTGTTCACATTAAGGCAATCAACCTTAATGCTGTGTATATATCACATATATAGTCATACATAGCCGTTAGGGACATGACCTGTGACACTGCAGACTTGCAAGCATGTATGTGTTTTGCCATATACATCTACATGGCACTGTACAGCTGTGTAGCATCCTGCCATGTATTGCCTGTGTTGCACATGTGTAACACATGGGACAATAGCTAGCCTGATGATATTTGTAGGGTTGGATATCAATTATAGCATGTATGGTCATAGTAATCTAGTAGGCTATATGCCCTGGGCCATTTATGAGCCTAGGCAGACAAGTTACCTAGCTCTAGGCAACAGACAGGTAAGTTTCAGTGGCCAGTTGAAGCAGTGCCACAGAACTGATCCACATGGTTACTGATATATTTGGCATGCGGTCATCACACCATGTCACAGAGAGGGGTGATATGCAGCTTTGCTGGATAGGGATGCATAGTATGGCAAGAGTATGTTAAGTGTATGGGACAGAGATCTGTCAGGCAGGTTGTGATCCTTGTACTAGAAAGGTGGCTGTCCATGAAGTATGTGTTTATTTGGGATCAGGATGTGTTAAGTGTAGCATGTCCAACACCTCTGGGTTGGACATGGCTTTATTCAGGGTAGGCTGCATGCTACATAGTGCAGCTAGGGATTGGGAAGGGCAGCGTAGGCCATCTACACATGGGTAATAACCCTTAAAGGAAATATGTGATCTATTATGGGTCACATGGGCATTGAGTATGGCTGAGAAATTATCTCTATACTCCTGCGTGGCACCCTGTCATGATTAGGGGTGCCACATTTGACTACCTGTCTGGTGTGGTGAAGTAACTATCAAAGGAAAGTCTACTGTCCAGCTGCATCCCATACACACAGTTGCCATTATGCTGACCACTGCCTAGGTGGTAGTTCATGGGTACAGGGTTTGTAACATAGGGAATAACAATGCAATACTTAGCTGTCAGATTGTGGCCATACGTCACACACCACACATCTGACAGAAAAAGGCCCTTCTGTATATTGAATGCAGCACACATTGAGTCAACTATTGCTCATAGTCCATAGTCATTTGCAAACATCAATAGGCTGATGCCTTCTGTGTTAGTCTGTGTGGTATAGATAACAAAGAGGGGGAGTACCAGGAATGAACCCTGTATTACTGTGGATGGCACTGGTTTGATGTGCGTGTATTAATCAGGCACCTTCTGTAGTGTTGGTTCTGCCAGCAGTCCAGTTGCCAACCACTCCTGTGACATAGGAATATACACCTAGTTTATTGAGTGTAGCTGGAACACAGTATGGGTGATGGTGTCCTACGACCTGGCAAGGTCATGATATGCAGTATGAATCAACCCTACTGTCATCTACATCTGTACTGAGTACATCAAATATGTTGATCATGGTCCATGGCCTTACAGACCAGACTCAGCAGGGTAGTTGTGCACTATTTTCCATTATCAATGGTGTCTCCCCCTTTGTGGGGTGTGATAACTGTTGCTGTGCACCATTCGGTGTGTACACAGCCTGGCATGGAGCTATGATTGAACATGATATGTATGTGAATAGCTGATTGTTCTTACATTTGTGTAGGATACACCCTGGGATATTGACAGGTCCCATGAAAGCTGTATGTATGGCTTTAGAGAGTGTAGCTTGTACCTGCATAGTCGTTATTACAGGGGCCCTGTAGTGTACATGGATATATTACTAAGTATACCTGTTGTGGGGGAGGTGGGAGTGGGTTTAGTTTCTCCAAGACCCTATCGGGATGAACAGGTGCTATTTCTGTAGGTGCAGTACTTCCCATGCCATAGTACTGTGCAGCACGGCCGGTCTTGTCATTGCCATTATGATTAATGACACAGCTATAGAATGCTCTGTGCTTGGCCTCATAATATGTGGCTGATTAGTTTCACAGTAGCTTTGTATGGTTTTATATGGTGTATCTGCATCTTACTGAGGCTGACCAGGGATCACCTACACTCATGTGTGTTCACTCTTGCAACAGTTACTACATTCTGTGGTACAGTTTAAAGCATGGTACCACCAGTTTGCCTTCTTGTTTGTGTTTGGTTGAATCCTGGTTCAATGTTTTAATGGCACAATCACTGCACGTATGTGACTGCTTAAGGTTCATTTGTGTAGGATTCAGCATTTGCACATGCATTGTCCATCTGCATGGGTGCCATGACAGTCACCACTCTGCTCTTAGGAAACATAACATTGGCATTGGAGACTGACTATGTGTAGCATACTGTTAGCCCTGTTTGTGTGACTACTGTGATCCAGGTCTTTGGGGTTGATGGAATCCAACATGCATTGAGCGCAGGTGTTGGTACATGAGGAGTCTTCCCAGTTCATAATGGAATATTTGAGAGTAGCCATTATTATGGTTTTCTGTCTCAGACCTAATCTTCCCCATTACAGCACATTATGCCAGTTGGGAAATCCGCAGCATAGTGGGTGATCTGTCGCAAGGTGCAATTTGAATTCCACTTTGGCACAAAGGTAGTTGCTTAGCATAATGCATCTGAAGTTAAGCAAGTGCAACTAGCGTGGGGGTGTGCATATCCTTCAGGAATATGGACACACCTTCAGCCCATGTGTTCCAATAAAGGATAATGGGCAAGAAGTGAGGTATGTTTTATAACATGGTCATGCAGGTGTGCTCTCCGGAGCATTGAAACATGTCTCAGCCACTGCACAGATATGTTCTCCATGTTAGGGGTTGACATATGTGTGTCCATATAGTGTTTCTGACATGTATCATTGTGTAGCGAGACCCACGGTTTATTGCTTGGCTGTCCCTTAACAGCAGTGGACCTTCACTTGAACTGTCCATAATGAAGGCACTATAGGGGAAGCATGAGTCCTAGGCAGTATCCAGATTCCCAGGGGTGACAGGTGCAGGCCCTGTCTGGCAAAGCATCATGGTCTGTCAACCATGTTATCCCAGGCAGACAGAAACTGGATACCCTTTAACTTGCACCACTACACTAGACAATTGTGGAATACAATCCTTTTGTCCCTGTACGGCAGTATCATTATGGCCAATGGCAGAATGCTACCCAGGACTTGGGACATACCTGCATGGGCTACAAGACCTGACAGCTCCTACATGTGTTTCCATACAGTCCAGGCTACTCATCACAGGTCCTGCACAACAACATGAAATATGCCAGAGCCATGTGTATAGTTCAAAAGGTGGTCTGAGTGTATGGGTATGTGGCTAATTATGGCAGACAGACAGCTGACAGTATGTATGTATGCCCTCGTATAGGTTGGTGTGTAACAGTGCTAGAGTTTGCATTCACAAATGAGTACTGTTGGGCATGTTTCCAGCCATGTGTTCTGAGGTGTGGCACAATTATGCAAACTATGTTATACAGTTTGTGTATTTCGGTGTCTGTCTCTTCCAGCTTGGTAGGTCACTTGTTTGGCCAGATACTTAGAAGCATCTGTGAATGTGTGTGATTTCTGGTAGTGTGTGCGGGTGTCCTTACTGTATTCTGGTAAGGGTATGTGTTGGTTGTGTTGATGAGATGCATGTGCCAACCTACACCTCATGACTGTCCAGTCCAGTCATGACTGTAGACTGGGCTGCCTTACAGCTTACCCCTGTAGCTGCATCCCAAACAATGTGTGGGGCATGGTGCTAGGTGGGTTTGACATTGTAAATGGGATAGAGATTCCATTCCCCCAGGATGGCCACATACACAAAGCTGACATTAGTAAACACCAGTAGCTGGTGGACATGCTTGTATGAGCATTCACTACTACAAGTACCAAGTACTGTATTTAGTTTACGTATTGCTTATGAAGATGTTTTAGACAGTGATGCTCACATGTAAATATTTGCGTTATGGATGTGACAACACTGGCTATTATGGAAACATTGTAGCGACCTTTAGCAGCAATCCTCGTCTGAGGAGCACATCACATCTTGTTAGTTGATTATAGATGATGCAAGTGTCTACAGGTCTGTTTCCTTCTCAGGGTATATACCCACATATCCACCAGGACCATGAGCTCTGTTGGGGATAGACACCCACTCTCCAAACAGAGTCATGTATCAATAGACTCAGATGCCACTATCAACATGATCAGTATATAATCAGATAGTGTAAGCCATCACCTATGAAGCGGCTATTACACATGGGCAGCTGTCTCCTACATCTTACACTCCTACTACAGATGTTACACTGGAGTTAAAGATGATATGCAACCTGTTTCATTACCAGTACTGTGCACTACCTTACATACAGTATGTGCAAGCGGCTGTTAGGTTGACAATGAGAGGTTGGGCTACACAAACCTCGTAGTTCAACCTGTGTGTCTCTACTCTCAATATCCACTCTATGTAGGTGTGCACATAGCCATTTGGCCCAGCCCTGTAACAAGTGTCACTACACATTTGCCTAACATGTACACATGCACAGCTGTTATTGCTTGCAAATGATACTAGAGAGGACCAGCCCTGTAACAAGGGTCACTACACATTTGCATAACATGTACACATGCACAGCTGTTATTGCTTGCAAACAATACTAGAGAGGTCCAGCCCTGTAACACGGGTCACTACACATTTGCATAACATGTACACATTCACAGCAGTTATTGCTTGCAAACGATACTAGAGAGGTCCAGCCCTGTAACAAGGGTCACTACACATTTGCATAACATGTAGACATGCACAGCTGTTATTGCTTGCAAATGATACTAGAGAGGTCCAGCCCTGTAACAAGGGTCACTACACATTTGCATAACATGTACACATGCACAGCTGTTATTGCTTGCAAACGATACTAGAGAGGTCCAGCCCTGTAACAAGGGTGACTACACATTTGCATAACATGTACACATGCACAGCTGTTATTGCTTGCAAATGATACTAGAGAGGTCCAGCCCTGTAACAAGGGTCACTACACATTTGCATAACATGTACACAAGCACAGCTGTTATTGCTTGCAAATGATACTAGGGAGGTCCAGCCCTGTAACAAGGGTCATGGCACATTTGCATAACATGTACACATGCACAGCTGTTATTGCTTGCAAACAATACTAGAGAGGTGGATATTACACGTGTTATGTGCATGGATAGTTACCTGGCTCTTCCAATTATCTTTGCTATCATGCTGCTAAAATGTCAGATGAATACAAATGCTATGTATCCTGTTATTGGGTATTGTAATTGCCAATAGACATAACTACTGTTTGCATAACATAACATAACTGCTATGTAGAATAGAATACAGATCTGCCTAAAATACTGTACATTACACAGTTATTGGCACAATATCCCACAATGCACGCCATATTTGCACGGTAAGCCCACCTTTAACATGTTAATCTTACTTATACACCCATACATATGTCGACTGTTACAATATATCGACATATACTATCCTCTGTTACAGCACATACTTGTTGGACCAATCCTGACACTGACAGTGGCTGGAAGCGAATTGGTGAGTTCCAAGCCCATATCATCCCTTGTGGTATATGCGGAGTTTGCCTTGTGACCTATAGCAGTACACACATAGAATACTATAAGCATTACTATTGCTCAACAATACATCACTACAAGATAGCTATTTCCACTATATACATTGATTACACTGTAATTCTTACAGAACAGGTACTACATACACAGACATACTACATGTTATACATACCTTCTTAGTAATTGGAGGTGTTATTAACTAGTATAATACTCGTTTTCATTTCGTCTTTCAGTGTTTTGTACTGTCCTACAGGTAGATACAGATTGTTTGAATGTGTGACAAGGCAACCTTTTATAGTTTCTGATCAGTAACATGTGCTATCCCGATAACCAATTGGTGTTCCTTAGTAGCTAATTACATGCACATCAGCTGCGCTGCTACTGCCTTAACCAATACCATGGCTACAGTGGAGTATAATTGAGCACTCCACTTGGGCATTGTCCCTTTGCCGTACTTGTGAGGAAGACAGCGTGGAAGTGTTGTTTGGAATCTATTGCAACAGCTGTATGGAGATGAACAGTAATATATTGTGTGTAATGCCTAGAGGATGTGGTCTAAATGTGAGTACTGCTGTTATATTTCTGAACATTGCTACTTTGCAGGGTTTGCCTGTACCTAATACTTCTGCATATGTTTCAGTCTGGCCAGGTTGTTTGGCCAGCTCAAGGCTGCATAGCTATGCATACAATGTTAGGGGGTTTACAGTGTGCTTACCAGACATATTTAGTTTGGTGTTACTGTGTATCACACTGTGCTGATAATCAGTACTTGGTAACACTTCCTGGTGTACAAACTTTTCAACCCTCTGAAACAGGATTAGTTCATACAAACCCTGTTACACCAGCAGCTGTTCAGTTGTATAACAGCAACTATTTCACATAGGACCATGTTAGTGTGTCTGTGTCCAGGTATGTTAAGGTTTCAGCAGATGTTGTACAGTAGTTGAATAATTGGTTATGGTCTGACAGTATGTACTGATGTAATTATTTTGGTTGTGGGGTAGATGGTGGGTGTACATAGCACATGTAGGTGTGTAGGCACCCCTTTTATACATCTATATGTGTGTGGGTGTTCTTTCCCTATGTGAACACCTATCCCTTAGTGGACTAATAGTATGGTAATTGCAGGCTGATTCATTAAGGCACTGTTAAATGCTTCCTGTATAGCATGCAGGTAATGTTAGTCCTTGAATCCTTTTGGCAATACATCGGAATGTAATAACGTTTTGCAAAATTAAAGCTGTCTGTGTATTTCTGTCATGGATATTTGCAGTCATTGCAGTTCTGTTGGTGACTGTGTCCATAGAACATATTTGTAATAGTGTATTGGCATACACTCTTCATATGTTATGTTCATATTGTTTTTGGGGGCGGAATGTGTGATTGCTATGGTCCATGTTATACTCAGATATGAACACTTCGGATGCTGTCTACATGTATGTATGTGTGTGTGTGTGTGTGTGTGTGTGTGTGTGTGTGTGTATATATACATATATACATATATATATATATATATATATATGTGTGTGTGTGTGTGTGTGTGTGTGTGTGTGTGTGTATGTATATAGATATATATATTATTGCATACATTTATCTGTACCTCCATAGATGTTTAGATGTTTTTAACCTATCTATATATCTACATATATATATATATATATATATATATATATATATATATATATATATATATATATATATGTAGACCTGTATATATCGACATGCCCCTATGTATGCCAACAAAACCAAAAAAGCAGGCAGCCAATATCCCTCAGCCTCGAACACAGTGTAGAAATTGCACGTAATTCAGCCTCAAACACAGTTTATTAAAAAACACACATAGGTTAAGCGCTTTCGTCAAATGACTTCATCAGAACATGCCCCTATGTATCTCTCTCTCTCTCTCTCTCTGTATATATATATATATATATATATATATATATATATATATATAGGTATATATGAGCATACACCTTTAATCGGGTAGATGGCGGGTTGTCTTATTTCAACACATTCCTCCCTTTTGCGTTTTAACCTATCTGCATACACAACTGGGATAGGTACATCCCAGGTAGCTTAGTGTTAGGTTACTCTGAAGATGGAGTACATGGTTGCGAGGTTCTAATCCTGGAAGGTGTAATTATTTTACCTCTCAGAGTAGGCACTGATAGGGAAAGTGTGAATAATGCACATTTACATGGTTGTAAGCAGGTTTGCCTGTGGTCTGCGCGATGTTAAGCAAAGGTGTGAAGCGCTTCTCCATTTACCATGTTTCAGACCACTTACCGTCACGCAAACCCATGGAAACCCGCTTACAACAGCTTAAGAGTGCTTTAATCCACCTGCATCCAACAACCATTATTCTGGCCCTCAAAATAACTTAACAGCCATTGAAGGTCTTGAGGCCGGGACCATGAACACCACAGTCACTGACTTTACCACTAAGGCATCTGAGATATGTACAAATGTTATGGTGTTTAGAATATACATTTTACTACAGGCATTCCTCACTACTGAAAACAAATGTGACAGTCAGTTGGTGTACATATGTCTGATACATGTCAATGTTCATATGTTTGTGAAATTAGGTGTTGCAATGTGACATGACAGGGTGTATAATGAATATGAAAGGTTCTTGTTTTGTGTCCTTTTTATATTGTCCCCATACTCCATTTATACCCCTTCAGTTCACTTATTGAACATCCGACCCAAGCCCTCCTTGAAGCATGATTGCATTACCCAACATTCCTCCCCCACCCCAATCTTCACATACACAACAACTACCTCTTCTATCGTGAATTAGGTTAATATTAATAGTTATAATACCAGAGCTGCATGTGTTTTGTGTACACTCCAATTCCTTTGGAGTGCTTCTGTGTCACAAAGTGTGTTCATAGATGTTCTTATATATATGGCTATTGATGTTACTGTATAATATATATATATATATATATATATATATATATATATATATATATATATATGTATATATATGTACAGACATCACTGACATGTATATATATATATATATATATATATATATATATATATTTTTTTTTTGTATTAATTTGTAACAGTAATACATATGTAGACTGGAATGTGTTGGTTCACAAACTACAGTACATTACAATGTACTGTACATATGTACACAAAGTGACTGTCCCATTTGTGATCATTACAGTGAAATGCATATGGTATAAGGTGTAGTCTCAAGACCATGCAACATGTATACACCTCAGATGGCTTAGTGGTAAATCCCTTGACTATAGTGTGCATGGTCCAGGGCTCAACACCTGTGATACTTTACAAATGTTTTCTACTCCAGAATAAGGCTCATTTTAGCAGTTATAAGCATGTTTAAAAGTGTTTGTGTAACATTATAGCAGCAGTTAAACATAGTTAAACTTTGTAAAGTATAACCTGTGTGCACAAACACGGCCACATCCGCTAACTACTCAGGATATATACATGTCAGTTAAGTAACATCTCACTATGTGCTGACATAACATTACATTCTCTGTTGTTTGTACTCTCCAGCACACATGGGTTTATATGGGTGTTTTGAATGTTTATTATACAGACGATTAGTACCTATATATGCAAGCTGTTGTTAAGGTATACTTTTGAACATGATAAACATCCCTGCCTTTATTGGGATTGGAACCTCACATGCACAGATACTATGCAGATGCTGTAACCATTACACTGTTGACATTAACGTTGCTTCCACCTATTTCCTATTTAGATGACTTCTATGTGTAAGCTAGGCTAAGCAAAGGGCGGAGGCCCCCAAACTCACTGAGCTTCACGTACTCTTGAAATAACAACATATAACAAATGTACTGTAAGACAATACATTACATTCCTAACTACATTAGGTGTAGCACCTCACTGACACACTTCAAGGGAAACCTTGTTGTGTGAATGGGTAACAGAATATACACCCCTGGGATGATGTGTCCCATAACCATACACACAGGGGGTGGAGGAGCCTGTCCAGTTTGATAGCTGCGAGACCTGTTGGGGGAATTGAATGGTGTTGAACTGTCACAATAACATGCCCTCTTTAGATAACTAAGTGCCCCTGTCACCCTCCACAACCCCAGTCTTCAACAGCTTCCAGCAACTCTGCCTGGAATTGCTTCATTGGCTATGCTTGACAGAGGCTCAGTTACTTCATCAATGGTGCAGAGAAAGCCAACACACTGTAGCTATGCTTATAATTGCCCTTGGGCAGATAGGTAGTAGGCTATCTGTGAACCTCTAAAGTGCAGGCCATCACAGCCATAATATGTGAATAAACAGACCTTCAGATCACAATATACAGTGAGAAATCACCATGTAGTCAGGAAACAGTTAAGTGTAGCAAGAACATACAGCACACTGATACTTAGTCACTCCAAAAGACTATCTTGGAAGCTAGAAGTCTTGTATAAGTTTAAGGCTTTCTATTGCTTACCAGTAGGTTACCTACAGGAGAGATGAAAAACAAGCACATATGGGGAACATGCATGCAATGATACCGTACTGGTCTATGTGTCAGCCTTAGGCTTTGGAATACTAGCCAAGGCAATTGGCGCCCCCATGGTGCCTTATTTCAGAGAGTCTCGTAGGTGAATACCAGCTATGTAAATGGCACAATAGCAGATTCAATGAGGGTTATGCTACTCATCACCAGGGGTTGTGATCACAACATGCATGCACTCACAGCACTCCTCGGGATGGGCAACATCAACATCTGTTCAGTAACTGAGATCTGTCTTAAGGCTCCTGAGAGCACACCAGCACTACCAGACTACAACCCATACCACACATTTCAGCCACAGAACATGGACTGACACAGACATGGAGGGGTTGTATCCATATTCATCAGTGATACCTACACCTCCAGGTTAGTGGGGCAGCATGATACCTCTGAGATCATCCATGTGCAGCTAACATCAGCCACAACTGCATTGTGAACTGTGGCCTGCTATGGATCACCCTCCATGACCCAGGACCACCACTCCACCTACCTGGAGACAGTGGAGAACATGACAGTCCTAATGCACACCCTGACATTGGTCGATGTCAACTACCATACCATTAACTGGGCAACTTACTCCAGTACTCACTTCCAGGCCCAGCGCTTCCTGGAATTTATCACCTCATATGCCCTGTATCAGGTGGTAACCTCACTACCGAGGGGTGGAAACATACTAGAAGTGGTCATCATCAACATGGGCAACAGGTGCACCACAGCAGAGGTTAACCGGTCACTGGTTAGATCTGATCATGAACTATTCCCTGTTTCCACACCCAAGCATCTCCCCCACCCACAGATACCACAGTGTATACCTTTCCTACAACTAAATTTACACTACTAGTGACAAGGGTGGCGGGTTTCACAGCCCCCATGCTAAGGGCAAACACTGCTCAAGATAAAGACAGATTTACAAATGCAGTCTATTAGCACCTACAGGGATGTATGGATTGTGCCATCACTGGTAAACCAAGACTCACTCTTCCTAGCCAAGGACACCAGTCTGGTGGACCTCTGCAATAAACAGGCTATATTACAGAAGTAGGACAGTGTTCCAGACAAACAGCAAATCCTTTGAAGGGCAGACATCTGTGACCACTATTAGTATGATACGTAGGTCCCTCATGACATCATCCAAGGCTAACATCAGCAGGAGAATACGCAAGGGTTTGAAAGATAACCACAAAGCCTTCTTTGGCTATGTCAAGGATCTAAGTGGTGACACACAGATTTGCACTGTGCCGGTGAAATATAGCACATAATATGCTGACCCTACTGATATCGCCAACATCCTTGCAGATACATTCAGTGCATACTTCACTGCCTAAAGAGCCCACAACACTACCCGAAAGGTACAGTGTCCCACAAATCAGAGACACACAGGTGGAAATGGCCTTCTCTAACAGCATAACACAGCGTCAATGGAGGTAGATGTTGTCCCAGACTACATCTTGCAAACTGTACAAGACAACCTGACCCCCCACCTAATTAAGCTTTCCAACCTCAGCCTCTCCACAGGCTACATGCCCATGCAATGGCGTGTGGCAATGGTTATTCCACTCCATCAAGGTGGAATCACAACTGACCATGGTAACTACCACCCCATAAGCCTGACTGGCCTGGTCTGCAATGGTATGGATCGCATCCTCATGGCACTCATTAACAAAGACATTGGTAACCTCAGAACATGTGACCCAACACAGATCAGCTTGGTTGAATGCAGATCATGCCTACTGAACCTGTTTGATGTCTTACATACAGTCACCAAGACATTAGATGATGGGGGAGGTGGTTCACACATACTACCTGGACCTCACCAAGGCTTTTGACACCATGCTCCACTCAGGTATTATTGATAAACACACCAGCCTGTACATACACCCATACATCACAGGTTGGGTTGCCAACGGGCTTACACATAGAACCCCACATGGTACGACTAGCGGTCTCCAGGTCCAACTCTTGACCAGTCACGACTGGTGTCCCATAGGACTCAGTCCTGGGAACCCTACTGTTTGGCATATACTTCTCAGATGTACAGGCAAATGCAGGTGGACTATGGCAGACCATGTTTGGCAATGACTGCAAACTGGGAGCCATGATTGATAGTCCAGCTGACACAGACATCCCTCAAGGGGTCTCACAGAGAATGTCACAGGGTGTCAACGTCATGGCCTCCAGTCAAGTGCCACTAACTGCATGGTCATTCCATTGTGGAATATTAAGCACCCACATATTAACACATAAGTGGCAGCCACTTTAATACAGACGAGGTAATGGGGTATCTGGGGACTAAGGTAGATAATGATCTCCCCTTTGACAATCATATCTCCACAGTAGTTAGGACATCCTTCTATGTAAGCCATCTGATTACTAAAGGATTCCCATCTAGACATACTATGGTTATAGTGCCCCTTTACTCATTACTCATCAGTCCCATCATAGGGTATAATATCCCATTTGGGATGTACCTCAGAAGACACTTCCAACAGCTGGGAGGTCCACAAATGTACCTCACCAAGGGGAATACTGGCTTCCAACATATGGCCTATGCAGCCAGACTGAATAAACTCCTGCTTTACTCAGTGGCATCTCATTTACCCAGAGATGGATCCCCACTGGCCAACACAGCCATGTCAAACTCAGGCTTAATGGATATGCTCCACCTATGGGAATCCATGTCACAGTGAACCACACACTGTAGTGAGCTGAACCTTACCACAACAATAACTGGAAGGTGCTGGATGGACAGATTCCTGTCCCAGACACTCCCCATACTTTGGAACAACATCCATAACTACATTATACAGAGCCCCTCACTAACACTCTGCAAGAGAAACCTTGAAGAGTGGATGGGGAACAGTAGAGGCACACCAGGGATCCCGCCATTGGCTCTGCTCCATAGAGGGACAGTTAATGAATCAATGGGGTGGCAAAAGCTGACACATTTTGGCTGGGCTTATGAATGGCCTCTGGCAGTTGGCCAAGTACCTACCTATGAATCTATAAATACAGTATCTGCATATGCTATTTGCTTAATTTACTGTTCAGGTGTTGATTTACCTTGTGCCAATGTCAGTTGTATGTGCAATAGTTCAGGGTTGCCTATGTTGGATGTACATAGTAGACTGCCTATACATGACAATTTACAGGTAATCTTGTGTGTGTGCGCCATCCATTTTTACTGTGTGTGCAGGTGGAGAAAGTTGTCAGTTCCTAGGTGCCTACACTGTCAGTGTGTGTGTGCTATATGCTCCCTCTTTGCCAAGGCATGGGCATACTGGGCACACCTCCGTCTGCCTACTGGGGCTTGCTCAGGGTGTTCATGGCTTGAGTACCTCTGTGCCTGTGGGGCCCTTGGTAATGATGGTGGGCTGTGAGGGCCTTCACCATTCTGTCCCTGCTGCAGCTGTTTCCGCAGGACCATACTGTGTAGCATGGCACACACTATGAAGATGTTGGCACACGTGCCTGGAGAGTACTGCAAGGCTCCACCAGATATGTCCAAGCAACACAACCGTGATTTCAGCATCCCAAACACACGCTCTATGATGATTCTGGTTTGCGCGTGTTCTTCATTATGGTGTTCCTGCATGGGTGTGTGTGCATTTCTGATAGGAGTCATCATCCACTGTTCCAGTGCATAGCCAGCATCCCCCACCAGGTGGCCACTTGGGATGTCCCCCCTGGCAAATAACTGATACAGCTGTGCGGCATGCCAGATGTAGGAGTCGTGATAGCTTCCAGGGCTGCCAGCACACACATCCGTGATAATGCCCTGGGCATTGCACATGATCTGGCAGTTGATGGAGGGGTATCCCTTGCGGTTTATGTAGCACCTACCCTGCTCACCGGGTGGTGACTTGATGTGTATGTGCATGCAGTCTATTGCACACAGTACCTCTGGGTATTCTGCCACATGGTGGAGGAGATGCATATTGCTGATCAACTCCTCCTGCATTCGGGGAAAGTATATGTGCTCAATGGCATGTGGTAACATGGCATCCAGGAACTGGTGTAGTACCCTGGATGCTGATGCCTGTGAGATCCCCATGATATCCCCAGTTGGTCTTTGAAAGGTACTTGTAGCTAGTATTCTCAGGCATACACATACACATACCTTCGTATCCACTGGTATGGGTTCCCCTCTGTTTGTTCTGGCTCTGAGGCATGGCTTTCACAGCTCCACAAGCTGCTGTATGATGTCCCTGTTCACCCTGTAACACTCTACTATCTCCAGATTATGTAGCCCCTGGTGGGTTACCCTGGGACTGCGCACTCTCCTCCTCCTCTGGTGCCTGAGGTGGTCATGTGCATCATCCTCCACACTGCCTTCAGCCTCCAACACATGCTGGTGGATCAAAGCTATGGCAGCCCCTAATATGTATATACTAAAAGTTCCACATCTGTATACACCACATGTGCAGAGTGTATGGGAATACACAAATGTGTGTGAGGTGCTTTCACACTTTATACTATTGTGCTATGGATGCTGCTGATGTCAGTGGGTGTGTCTGAGCTATTCCAGCTGCAGTGTGTCTTAATTATGGGTTTTGCAATGGGTACTGCAAGTGTTGGGCCTTTACTGTGGAGATCTACTTGCCTGCCTTGATTATTCTGTTGCCCTTTAATTCACTTTTAAACCTGGATCCCCTCCCATTATCAGGCATGCATCCACCTGCCGTCTTTCTTGCTTTGTACTTTCCCTACCCAGTCATGGCAAAATGTGCCTTGTAGCTGATATACTGCAAATCGGCTTTGCTCTGCTTTGACACCTTACTGTTTTCTTTGCAGTACAGCCCCTCCCCTTTCCTGTTCTTCAGGTAGCTGCTTGCAGCCTTTAGATGTTGTCAATGGCCCAATGTAGGCTCCTAGGTGTTAATTAGTCATTTGTACTCCAATTTCACTGTTGCAGCATTTCCTTATTTCTTTCCTATATCCTTCCTGTTTCAGCTGCAGTGCGCACTGTGCATACCCATTTACCAGGTTTATGCATGTTTTCATCTCCATTCACATGCATACTCGGTTACCTTGTGTACTCTCAGCTAAGCATAGCTATGGCCAATTCAACACACACACCTATCCTGCAGCTTTGTCTAGCTAGGGGCAAACCGGTTTAGCAATGCTCCAATGTGCTTACAGCAATGGCGACACACCCCTCTCTTGATGTCATCTTTACTTCAAGGGCACATCTCAGTGTTATAACGCTACGCTGTGAGGTGCATCCTTACACCAGCGGGGAATCTGCAATTCACTATTACTCCTCTCATTTGCATGGCATTGCCTACTAATTCCTAGCTACTGCACATAACACTGTCACTGCCCCTTAGCAACCCTTGCGCCATAGTATGGTGTATCATGCCTGCCATTGACTATTATGGGGAAATCGTGATATGTATTTTATTGCGGTTTTATTCTATATTTTTTATATATTCCTTGCGATCCCCTTTGCGCCCACCACTGCCCTGCTCTTCCACGTTGCGATAGTGTGACTATATATAGAAAATGTTAATTTTATATTTTGTACATGTTTTTTTATGCCAATGGCTATTATATTTAGCCATTGGCATATATTAACAATATAATACATGTGTTTGGTCGGCTGTCATGGCTCCGATTTTATGTTTGCAAAAATGTAAACCATTTTCTACAGTTTATATTTCTTCATGCTTACACTATACCTGCACCACTTCCTGGATCGCTACATAGCTTCATTTGCATTCTACACTGCTGCACATGGGGTAATTAGCATACAGGGCCCGGAGTTGTGTGGGCGTAGTGTACACAGGTAGTTCATGTGGAAACAGCTCGTACCTGAATCGCTCGGTGGCCATATTTGCTGTTAGAATGCCGATTTTACGCCTGCACCTGGCGCAAGCTTCATGAATCCCGGGGAGAGTTATGCTTATCACACAGCAGTATTCTGCTGGCATGAAAGAGAGCTTTCACTACTGAAATCATTAAACCTTTATATTATATATTATCACTCATCATTAACCTCCTTTTCCCCATTTTTTTCCTACAAGGGGTGGGTGGATTGCCAGCTTTCTTGATTCAGTACAACTCTTCTACCTTTTTCAACAGTCTTAACAACCATAATCTGTTCTCTTTAACCTTTACTGGAATTGGAGCTGCTTGGGCTTCTGCTCTGATGACCTTATTTCTTCTTCTGTTTCGCAGTGTGCATCCTAGCACCCATCTCAGGCACTTCATCTCCATCATCTCTAACTTCCTCATCACCTCTGCTTTCACTGCCTAGATTTCTGTACAATACAGTAGTTCCAGTTGCATCACTGTTTTTGTACACCTTACCTTTCAGCTGTTTTGGCATTCTTCTTTTATACACTACCTCTGACACTCTATGCCAGTTGTCTGCAGCCCCTCTGATTCTAGGTTTGACCTTCTCATCCAGCCTTTCCTTCTCCTCAACAAGAAACTGTTAACCTTCTTTACGATTTTCCTTTTTACCTCTGTTTTCAGAGTCTTCAGATTTCATTCTTTTGCTGCTATTGCAACTGTCTTATCTTTATTGAATTTCATCCCATGTTCCTTCAGGTTTGTATTCCATCTCCCTATAATTTGTTGAAGTTGTTGCTCAGAGTCTGCCTGTAATACCACATTGTCTGCATACAGCAGCTTTGCCAGTCTGTCCCCTTTGACCTGTTCACTAATGTCCATCACCAATATGATGGTTATGTCAAACTTGTTAGATATTTTATTGCTAATTCCTACTTTAATTTGTACTGAACAACTGAACATTGTCTATACTTTTTGAATATTACTTTTGTATAGATTTTTTGTGTCTGTATTTGGAGTTTTTTTCACTGGGCTTCCAATGAAAATGGGTTTCTGACACAGTGTACTCTCCCGGTCAACAAATGTCAATTGTTTGTGTCTTTCGGCTTTTCCCGGTTCGCTAATGATTGGCAGTAGAGTTTTACGTGCTGGCTTGCCAGGCCTAACGCACAACCTTCAATGAAGGAATGCCCGTTCATGCATGTCGCCACACAGAAGACGCTCTAACTGAGAATCAAACGGGCAATGTCTAACTGTGAGGCGACAATGCTACCACAGCACCACCACCGCAGTGGTCAACAAATGTCAATAATAAATAAATAAAATAAATAAATAATGGGCAGCAGTGGACTTAGAGCTGGACACTGGGGTACACCCTCTCCCATTGAAAACCCCTCTGTGAGTCCAAATGTTGTTTGTATTTGTGTCACTGGACCTTGTAGATCGCTTGGACTAATTCTATCAATGTTTCTGGGACTTTGAACAATCAAAGGACTGCCCAAATCAGCATTCCTGAGACTGTATGAAGACAATACATACACAGAGGATGTCCACTATATCATTCTTGTCTGCATAACTGTGCCAGCTCCCCATAAGGCCCTGAGCTCAGCGATGCCTCTTTGCATGTCCCTTATGGTTTTGTGCATCAGATCATTTATACCTACATGCATCAACACCACCATGTTGTAGTCATACTTGTTTGCCTTGAGAGTCTTGAGGATCCTTGAGATGTTGGAGAGTTTGAAACCTGAAAGACAAGTCACCATCACTCTATTCTTCTCCAGCCTTGAGTTTGTGTGTCTTACTATGACATCAACAATCATGAGTATATTTTTAGTGGTGAATTTAAGTATACTTGGTTTAGGGCTATTTTTTTTCTACATGACTCTAGGTTATGGATGTGAAAGTATGTATTGTGGTGTTAATTTTTGCTGAGTCCTGGTATTGTTTGACCTTGGAGTTTTTGGAAAGGACTTTTTTACGGCCTCGCCATATAATAATTTTTCATATATTTGTGTGATTCAATGTAGAGGAGTGATACCTCCATTTTAGTTAAATATATGCACCTGTCGCAGGTAGTTTGCAATAGGGTAAGTAGAAGATCATTCTCTGGGAGCATCAGGCAGTTGTACTTTTGGACTTTATGGAGACTGCCCTTTTTAACAATTTTATTTATTTTGAGGGTAAATATTACAGGCAGGTAAAGGGGGTGGCCAAGGTGGTGGATTGCTCCCTCATTTATGCAAATGTAGTTTTGGTCAGTTGGGAAAACAATGTATTTTGAAATCTGTTTTTCAATGACAGCCAGAGTTTTTATTTGTGTCATTTTGATGATATTTTCATCCTCTGGACAGACACTGGGTTTAGGTGTAAGGAATTCATAGAATATTTTCAAAATTATTGCAGTTTCTTTAAATTTTATTTTGGCACATTCTGTGGACAAAGGGAAGTGTTTTGGATATCACCATTTCAATGTCTCTTGAGGAATGTTTTCCCAATATTTACCATAAATCGACATTCTCCAGTAGTTATTCACATTGAACAGTTGCCATCCTTTTTACAGAAAAAGAGTTTAATAAAAGGTCAACTAGTGAGGGATGCAAGGATGGTTTCAATTTTTGATACTTTATCTGAAAAGGATAAAGTTTTGGCCATGTTTCATGATAGAGGACACCCTCCTTTACTTTTAAGAACTATTGGAGACAAATTACCAAGGGATGGAATGCAATATACAATCCCTTGTTAGGGCAGGCAATAGTGAATAAAGGTCCTGGTATGAAATTGTTGTCTGTAGATAATGATTCACTTGAAAGGGCTTTTGTTCATGAGTTCAATTCATTTTCTGGCCCGATAAAATAAACTATCTTAAGGAATTGGAATATTTTTAAGTCTGATTCTCATTTACTGAATTTAATGGGCAACACGCCATATTTTGTTTACAAAAAAAGGAAGGAGCCTTAAAAATATCTTTGATGAAATTGGGATTCATAGTACATATTATATGTTGACTACAGGAATGAGTAAATGTGGTTACTACTCTCAATTTAAGTTTTTAACAGATTATGGTACTATTTTGTTGCAGAATATTTATAGGTCAAGTGCTGCCTTCAGGAAAGGCAATTGTGGGACTTTGGGGGTAGTTTATTTGCATCTGTGCTCTTCCTCTTCTTAATCTGCCATGCATGTTTCCAATATGGAAAGGATGTTCAGAAAGAGACTCTATGACTACTTAAGATGATAGCACTGGAGTATATGCGTGTGCAAAGAATCCAATTGTCAAAGTCAAAACAAAATGATGAGTCACTTTTGAGCTAGCCTTATGAACGAGTCACAAAACAAACAGCCCACAGCAGGTTGACCATGAAGAAGATTGCAGTACTGCTGCTGGGTCCTGTTTCTGGGAAGACATGAATGCTGTTTATAGACCAATTTTAGTCTCGTTCAGTGTTTGTCTAATGTCTCCAGAAAAGTTCTGTGCTATTATGAACCAGGCAAAGAATTGATTACCACCATTGTTCAAACAGAGATTAGTTTGATGGACATATCATCTTGGCTGTTGTAGAAGACTCTCCTAAATGAATGCAAAATTTGGTATAAGCTCACTCCAAAATAGGTGCTGAACATGCTTATCACCACAACTGGGGATGAAATGGTCATGCCTGGCCAAAGGTGCAATGATAGTTGATAGAACAAGCTAGAGTTTGTTGTCTAGGTTAAAATCAACTGAATGCTTAGAATATGAGTATAACTGAAAGACAAACAAGTGGTATACTGATGTTCAGCTCTTTTCTCATATACCAAATAAAAGGTGATACATGCAGTCACTGCCATTACATGGGCAGTGATGAGAATTGGCAGAAGGTAGAAGAGCCTGAGTGTAAGTTGTTCATAAGTGACAAAAGACAGATGGAGGTGAGGTAGCAACTTCCATAAAAAGAAGGCTTAAAATACATAGTCAGGGAGAAAGATAGCTCTATGGAGAGACAAGCAAGCAGGTTTGTGCTTTGGTGGTTAATGTACAAGAAGAAGAAGGAATGCTGCTGGCTTGATATAGTATATACTGTTTCCAAGACAACTCAATGGAGAAGAATGAGATGCTAGAGAAGTGCTGTCGCACAATACCGGAAAACAACCACTGCTGGTAAATGGAGCTCTTCTCAAAAACTTTCGAGTTTATTAAATCCACAAAGCAGTTAAAAACTTCAGACCAATAAAATGAGTTTAGCGCTTTCACCCAGTACCTGGGCTTCTTCAGAACTAAATTCATGAATAAGTGTAGCGTATTATATACCTTTTTTGGCGCCAAGCTAAACATTTTTGAAAAGCTTTAAAGTGACACTAACTTAAAATAATTTAACATAACATAAACGTTAAAATCTTTTCAGTTGCTGGCATGTCATTCATAGTATATACACAATTAATAAATAATGCAGATCTAAAAATTAAGTACTCATTCCAACACTACTATAAAACATAATAAGAGTGTGTTTACATACTAAAACCAAAACCATTCATAAGAAAATTCTAATGCCACCAATTCGAATGCCTAATATAATATGGTATTGTATAGGCATTACTAATTAGGTGTAAACACATAAAAAGCTGTGAATAATATCATAATAATAGATGATAATATGTGAATGTAAAATATTAAAATATCTGTATATATTCTATAATTTATAATTTATAGAATTTATATTTATATATTAATTTGTTTTTTAAGTTACGTTTTTTTCAGTTATACTAGAGAAGAGGATAAAGTAGTGGGACAGGATGACAAGGTTTGTGGTATTGGGGGAATTTGAATCTCAGTCTGACAGATTCCAAGCTTTGGGATGGGGGGATCAGGAGATGAGAGAGGACTTGGACCATGAAGGATTCCTGCAACTGTTGTGGGTCTATACTAGAAACAATAGAACTGTGGATGTGGTGCTAATCAAGTTGACTAGAAGCGATAGCATTGCGGATGTGGCTAAAATCAATCTGGAGGGGATTGGAGAGGTCCAGGGAAGACTGCATCAACCCACAATGATGATTTCATTGTGTATTTTAAAGTGAGGAAAAGGGTAAGGAAATAAGGTGAAAGATGATGCCAAGAGATTTTAGGGAGTGGATCATGATGTGCCAGGGGAGAAGGGCAGAGATGAGTTAGGGGTCTGGGGACAAACTAAAGGAATAAACACGCTACATAAATATATAAGGAGGCTGCAGTACTCAGGGTTATGAAAAAGAGCTTGAGGAAGACATGAGGAGACAAAAAAGAGTAAAAAGGCCAATACAGTTACATGTGAATGTGAGACCAGTGATTAGATTAAAGGTGGGTGCATACAACTGGTTGAACAGAAGTAGTGGCAAGTGGAAAAGGCATAGTACACGAATTCAATGAGAAGTGATAAAAGGAGGTGAGGCAACAAAGGCACTAATTTAAAGGGAATTTGCTCAAGGATTTTCATTAAGAATATATCAGAAAGTTGAAAGGGAGGGAGGGATGGAGGGATATGGCTAGGCTGGGAAAGTATATTTTGAACATTCTTAAAGGACAGACTAGATAGACCTATAGTCTGCTTCTGCCATCAGGCAAACATAACATAATGTAATAAATAATAAAGCTGACTAAACAGTTATTAGAAATGTACATTTATGGACACTGGTATCATACCGTGCAGACAAAGAATTTTTTTTTGTTTTTCACAGTGGCTTACTGTCTGGGGCTCAGTGACAGATAGATGTCTGCTGTTATTGGCACTCTTTTAGTCTTCCTTACTTTCCACATACCTATTGTGTGGTTTATCTGCAGAAGCTGGGCTTATTAGTCCTCCAGTCTGGTGAAAAGGCTTGTTTAATCAAGGAAGCTGGGAGGTGGAAATGGGAAGGAAACAGCAGCACCATTAATGCTACCCAGAGGGATTTGTTTTGCTTGTTATACCCTAGCATTTTCCTTCCATTCTGACTAAGCCATCAGTGGGCTTGTAGTGGGTATATTGAGGGACACACCCTGCCTCTGTGATGATGATCTTCAGTTTTCTTGCCTAGAGTGTCAATCTTCAAATACTCCTTTCACCAGTCCTAGTCTTCACCAAGAAATGTGATGACCGTCATGCTGTATTATGCCCCACAATTTTCCTTTGGAGGGAGGTAGGCAGGCAAATACCTTATCATTCTTTTGTCTTCCCCATCAGCCCCACCAATCTCCAGGTCACTAACAGAACCTGGTCATGGATGACTGGGTAGTAGTCATCACTGGTGTAGGCATTTACACCAGAGCCAGTAGCAACATCTAAGAAAGAAAGAAATCACAGTAAAACACATGGTGTTTTTTATTTCTGCTAGAGCTGCACTTTATCTGCTTTCAATAGTTCCAAGAAGAAGAGGAGCACTTAGAGAGGGTGAATCCAGTCATTAGATCTTCAGCCATGACTGCAGTGAGGCACTGTATTTTGTACATGTTTTAGTGAGTACCATATTGTAAAATGTTATGGAAAATATGGGACAAACAATGCAGAAATACACACACACATATATATATATATATATATATATATATATATATATATATATATATATATATTCACTTTATATCCTCGAAATACTGAAATATTGAAATTCAGTATTTCGAAGCTATAAAGTCGAATTTTTGAAACCAGGAAAACTCAGGACTGCGAAATTCAAAATCTTGCACACCAGAGATTTTGAATTTTGCACTTCTACTGCACACACACACACCATCCTCCCCACACACAAACACAAGCTCAATACTACATAAAAGCAGGGGGCGGAAGCCATCCTGCACCCCCCCATGTGGGGGTCTGTGCTTCTCACACCCCCTCTACTTAAATATTCTCACTCCGAGGTCACACTACACACAAACACACACAAAACACCACCACACAAGCTACATTCTCCTCGTACACACACACATCACAGCAAAAAAACACACTGACACACACAACAGCCCCTACCCAAAACCCTTAACAGACACACACATACACACACACACTTACCTGAATCCATAACCACAGCGAAACCTCAGAAGTGTGAAATTCAAAACCGCCGGTATTTGAGGATTTGCTATTCTCAGGATTCCACTTTATGGGCTTGAAATACTGAATTTCGATATTTCAATATTTCGAACTTCTAAAGTATATATATATATATATATATATATATATATATATATATATATATAGAAGGGGGATAATGATCACTCTTTTATCCCTCCCTGTCATTCTGACAGCCATCTCAGTGCCCCAAATCCAATGC